>NC_073339.2:9810625-10111562 GCF_027580225.2 Misgurnus anguillicaudatus | reverse complement strand
ACAAGATTATGACTAATGGTCCCAAGGTGACTAGCATTTCCTTTCTGTATCCTATATAAGCTGTAGGATGTCTAATAAACTTTGGTCTATGTTTGAACTGCATCTCGGTGTCAGTGTCTTTCATGGTCCCCTGATATATATCAGACTTCTCTGCTGCTCATCTCAGACCTCATCGAACTTCCTCAGCGCAGAAAACTAAAGAAACTTTCATACCTCTAGACCTGCTTAGAATTAGATTCTAACAGTTGGGCGCTCGTCCGGCGAAAGGGGGGAGACCCTCCGACAGATCCGGAGACCGAAAATTCGAACACCGCAGATCGGGAAGGACCTACAAAAGGGGTAAGTGTCTGCGATATTTCTAATTTTGAAATACAGCGCTTACCCCCTGTAGTGTCCGGTCTTGTGACTCGAGACAAGATTTTTAATTCACTCGGGGCCGAAAAGGCAGGTAGCTGATGCTACAGAATATAACGAGTGAGGTGCTCGCTTCGAAGGACAGAGGGATTTGGTCGAGATTAAATTCGAACACGAAGTTCCGTGAATAGCTGGAGTTGAATACTGCCAGCTACATAGCTAGACTATGGATCGAAGCGAAGTCAAATATACAGCCTGAGCTCACTGTATATTTGGGATCGCGGTGTTGGTAAATTGTTATTTAATCGTATATTTTACGAGTGCGGCCCGTTTTGAATAAGCTGATTGGAAATAAGCTAACAGTAAAAAAGCTATTATTTGTA
This sequence comes from Misgurnus anguillicaudatus, assembly GCF_027580225.2. Lineage (NCBI taxonomy): Eukaryota > Metazoa > Chordata > Actinopteri > Cypriniformes > Cobitidae > Misgurnus > Misgurnus anguillicaudatus. Next base: position 10,110,825 of record NC_073339.2, on the reverse strand, counting down.
TATGACCCTTATTGAATGAAATTGTGAACAAATAAAATTCGGACTAATTCGCTGAAATTGAATTTGCAATTTTGAAATAATAAATTGCTAAATCGATGACTGAATTTTACAATACGAATTGACAAATGAATGTCTAAAATCTACGAACGGTACGAAATTATAACTGAGGCTGAGCGGAGGAGCACAGAAAAAACCCGGGTGTTTGTCTATTGCTTATTTGTGCTTATTGCTGTTTGCTTGTTATTGCTGCTATTATTTGTTTACATTGTGTTGAAGATGGATGATTCTGCTACGGCCAGGCAAAAGCCTGATGAATTTATGTATACAAATAATAGAGGTTTTTATGTTGAACTGTACGTCACTTAGCGGTTAGTAATATAATAACTTTGCATTGAAAAACCCCAACGCAAGATGCGCTGCCATATTTTATATCGAATAGTAGGCTAACAGCCTAAGTTTATCGTCGCCACAAATTGCTGTAAAATACGTGAATGTTTTGCAATCTCACAAGAGGTATGCACACGTCACAGGGGCAGATTTGTGCTATTTTGTTGAAAACATTACCGATGTAACAAAAAACATAACTGATACGTGCCGCTGTCTGATTCGGGAAAACCATGTGACTGGAGGTGAGGGGACTGCAGCCTCTCGCAATCCACTCACACGGGAAGATCATGAATATCATGATATGCTTTTTTGATCAGCTGCGCGTTCTTCTAAATAAACGGTTTGGCATTTACCAGTATTTATCATTTGCATTAAACGGAAAGATAAAACCAAATGAAACTGCCTCTGAATTTTGCACACGTTTTAAAGCATTATGAGTCTATTCTAGATTACCGATTGACAAAGTCTGAGTGCGCTGTTACAAATATGCTGTTGAATAACATGAATCGTAGGTACCGGTAAGTGAAATCTGTTGGATATGAATGTGAATAGATTGATTTGTGAGTCTGATGCATCTGGTGAACATGCTATGTTTTCAGTGCAAGTCTCATCGAACGGGAAAAGGTTGCTTAAGCACCGGAAAGGAAACTGAGATTTGATATAATGTGTTATTATGTGGACAAAGGGGCCACATGAAATGTGACTGTCGTTCAAAAGGGGGGTGAAATTTTATTCCAAGGGCGCAACCACGTAGACAGTCAATGCAACAGCCAAAGCAAGTGCATCAGAAACTATCTGACAGTAATTACCAGACAACTGGCATAACAAAACACAATGAAATGTTCTGACCCATTACACCACCTCTGGAGGTAAGAGCTCCAGGTGTCAAACCATTTTTTTCTTCACAAATTTCAAATCATACCAGATGTTTGTCTTAATTTGCTCGGGCGATACATAATGCATAAGTTAAAAATGGAATTTCATGATTCTCATGTTGTTTTCTCTTTTATGTCATGTTTACAGACATACAGTGATCCTCTGCCTATGGGGGGAGGAAGTAAGAAGGCCGACCAAGACCCAGTAGCCGCCCGCATACCACATGATGTAGACACCTTGACTAACCCATGCCTATGAACTCAGTCAAACAATAATACAGGTTTCATTGATATGAAACCATACAAAGTTAAACTTAAACCTGTGTACATCAAACAATATCCTTTGTCAAAAGAAAAGGAAGATGGCATTAAACCTATTATTTACCATTTTGTTTAACAGGGTGTCCTCGTACCTACTCGCCATACAACACACCGATTAACCCGGTGGTGAATGCTGATGGAAAGACATAATGTCTTACACAAGATTTAAGAGCACTCAATAAACTGATAATTCCTCTGTCTCTGATTGTTCCAGATGTGCCGACTGTTATAAATTTTATACCATGCACACATAAGTATTTCTGTCATTGATTTGTGTGCTGCTTTTGTTTCTCTGTTCCAGTGCATCCAGACACACAGCCACTGCTAGCCTTATAGGATAGGGGGTGCAAAAACTAAGAAGGGTATGTTGACTCACCATCCGTCCTCTCCGCTGCAGTGGAAAAAAGACATTGAAAAAAAAAAAATCAACTTCCTATTTTCGGGTTTGCTGTCTGCTGTATGCCGATGACATCATGGTCTCTGCTCTGACTGAAAAGAACTGTGAGAAAGCCTCCATTATCGTCTGCAATATTCTGGTGGACGCTGGTTTCAAAGCATCAAAAAACAGCTCCAGTGGGTCAAGAAAAAGTTCTCGTGCCTGGGTCACATCATAATGCCAGGTCTTCAAAAAACCTCCACAGTTCAGATTGAACTGATCTGGAAGATTAAATTCCCACGAACTGTGTAACAGCTCCAAAGTTTTCTGGAGTTCATAAACTGTTGTCGCTCATGGAAACCTGAGTGTGCTGCCCATGACGGACATTTGCAGAGCCTGATTGATCACAAGGCATCGCCTGCATCACTGATATGCTGGACTGATGAAGCAGAGACTCATTTCATGGCACTGAAACACGCCATTACTGCGGCCACAACTCTGGGCCATCCGAACTATGCAAAAACTTTTTACCTGCATGCGTGAGAGGCGAAGGGTGTGGCTCTGGGTATCCTTTGGCAACAACAAGGTTGCACTTATAGGCCAGTGGCATATCTGTCTAGAAAACTAGATCATGTAGTTCCAGGTATGCCTGAAATGTCTTTATGCAGTGGCTGCTGATGTTCTGTTTGTACAGGTGGCTGAGAGAACGGTGCTGTCACAGTCAATGACTCTACACATCACATCAAGTAGGTGCATTTTTACACAACACAGGATGGCACAGAGGCGATTTGGGTATGAGGCTACGCTGTTGGCAACCAAAAATGTAACGATCCAGCCCACTTTTAACATTAATTCCACTTTTGCTGGGAGTTTTGGGACTGGTAGATATGACTGAGCACGATCTAAAACATGATTGTATTGTTGAATTGACCACTTCCTGTTCCTCTAGGGCCGATTTAATGGAATCGCCCCTAGATGGGGGGGTCAGATCTATGTGGATGGCTCATATACAAAGCCATCGGACGGTGTCTACCTGTGTGGTTATGCTGTGGTGTCGGATACTGGTGAGGTTATTGAAGCCTTTGCTCTAAATTGCAACTCAGCACAAGCTGCAGAATTGGTATTTCTATTACGAGCTTGTGAGCTAATGAAAGGAAAAAAGCCACAATCTACACGACTCAAAATATGTGTATTCTAAATTTTGTAAAAACATGGGAAGCCTGAGATTTTAAGACAGCAGATGGTAAGCCTATAGTTTATTCAAATTTGATATGACGGTTGACAAAAGCAGTACAGCTACCGTCTGAAGTGGCAATAGTGAAAGTAAAAGGTCATGAATCAGGAAATGATGACCAGGCTGTGGGAAACAAGAAGAGCAGATGAGGCTGCAAAAGAAGCAGCTCAAGCTCAAATTAAATCACTATTTGAGTATGATGTCAAAACAGACCTTGCTATGGTTGTGCAAGTGACTAACATGATATTGATATAAAATTTTTCGAATATTGGAGCAAATATGGATGTGCACCAGATGAAAAGGGAGTCATGAGAGACGAGAAAGGAAGAGTAGCGTTTTCAAAACTGGGACTGGTAATTTTAATAAGATATTACCATGGTCTATCATATACCAGTAGTACAAAGGTGACACAAGCAATTAATCCATTTTATTATATTGCAGATAAAAAGAAAACCAACAAATTGATTTTGGACTCATGTTTAACATGTGCAAAATTGAACCCGCATCGAAAACCAAAACATGTAGCGTTGCCACACTTGAGGCACCTTTTTAACATGATCAGATTGATTTCACGCATGCTGCCGATTGGAAATTTGAAATATCTTTTTTATCCCATAGAGGATGCGCAAAATTTTGACAAAAGGAAATTATTCCTCGTTTTGGCATACCAAAACAATTGAATCCGACAACGGGACATTTTTGTGTCCAAAGTAACGTAGCTCTAAGCTAAAGCGCTGTCTATTGATTGGCATTTTAATATTAAACGCGAAAATTAAACAGAGGATAACCAAAGCTGCGTTAGAAACAGAAAAAAGGGTAGATTTGCTACCTGCCTTATTATACGAAATAAGAATGACTCCATCTTCAACCAAATAATTGTCTTCATTTGAAATACTAATGGGTAGGCCATTTCCCACCCCGTGGGTCAAAGGCCGCGCAGGCGTTTCTTCCCCAGGTGACCTGGAGGTGATACAAGAAGACTACGTGGTGTCCATAATTGAGAAATTGAACTCTATCTGTACTAATTTTCTTTGTCTCTCCCCTCAGAAAAGCCAACTTACATTTTGCTCCAGGACAGGTTGTTCTAAATAGGAGCCTGAAGCCCACGTTGGTATGAGACCCAAAATACCTCGGCCCAGACAAAGTGATGGCTGTGACAAAGACGGGAGTTCTGATTGACAACCAGCTACAGTGGATTCATGCCTCAAGGTTGAAGTACCACTCTGCCACGGAGCAGGACACCGGAGACAAACCCAGACAACGACTGCTAGTCATGGAGACCAACGGAGAACAACGAGTGAGAGATCTTGATGGAAATTCCACTGCCGAGAGGATTCGAACCGTGTATAGTGACCAAAGCTTTCATCATCTTCAGCGAGCACATTGTGGAAGCAGAGCAAAGAGTAATGGAAGACAACGAACGCATCACACAACCGACCCTGCAAAAGGGATTCGTAGATCATATGCTGTGGTATATGTGTTTATTTTGAATGATGGTGATCTGAAAGTTTATAGGAAAAAATTAAATAATAAAGGTCTTGGTTTCTTGAAGAAAAAAAGGGGTAATTTAGTAAATTGCAATTTAATAAACTATTTGTAACTATTTGATTTCTGAAATTAGGAAATGTATTTTCTTAAAGTATATGAAACCAGTGCTTTCCAGATGTGTACCCATAACCCTGTTATATACCGTGAGAAATTGAGGGTAACATTAACTGTGTAGAACAAACAATGCATGCCATAAATAATGTATCTGAAGTAAATGGATTAGTGATAATTCGACCGATTGCAATTTCTGGGTGTGGGAAGAATTGTGATCCACTATCGTGTATCAAAGGGGCCATTGTGAGAATCTGAAGATGCCCCTTCCCACCCCCACTATTTACTTTATAATCTAAACCCAGCATATTCATGTATATCCTGCTTTCTATGAAATTTATGCTTGTATGCATATGAAGCATCCTTCTTTTGAGTGGTGTCCTTTCCTATGGTATGGTTCCCATAACAACTTTATCCTGTGCCTTAGGTTTCAAATGTATACACTGTATATCGTAATGCAACATGTTTAGAGTATATGTCTGCTTATGCCGTGTTCACATAATTGTTTAACATATGCTGTCCAGCTCTGAGCTGGTTCACTCAAATTTCCTCTTGATGATTGATGATCTTGCACTTACTATGTTGGGAGGTATTACACCATATCCTCTAGCTTTGCTGCAGGTTGATTGTGGTTGGGTCAAGTAGGGTAGGCTAAGGACATGTTCCAGACCCAACTTCTCTGTTTTAAGCACCACTTCCTTGCACGTAGGTAGAACATAAAACTGTCTAGGATTGTTTGCTAAAAGTGCATGCTTGCAGGGTTAATTTATCACGTGATTGTTTGTCTCGACGGATTTGCTCAATGTGTTGATCACAAGATTATGACTAATGGTCCCAAGGTGACTAGCATTTCCTTTCTGTATCCTATATAAGCTGTAGGATGTCTAATAAACTTTGGTCTATGTTTGAACTGCATCTCGGTGTCAGTGTCTTTCATGGTCCCCTGATGTATATCAGACTTCTCTGCTGCTCATCTCAGACCTCATCGAACTACCTCAGCGCAGAAAACTAAAGAAACTTTCATACCTCTAGACCTGCTTAGAATTAGATTCTAACAGTCACCTATCAATTAAGTAAAATCCACACTATCCTCGAATATTCGCTTTTAGAGACTATGGCAACACGTGTGGACAAATGCGAAAGTGGTGGTTATACAGAATTTAGCATGAGGCTGTTATGACTTCCAGCTAATTCATTAAAATGATATTACGCACTCCCCTTGGTTACTTTCAATGGCAGGGGACTATTTTCGGGCAGCGCATAATATCACTACGCCTGCTGCAGCCATGTTACATCAGCAAAGTCCTTGATTATTACGCCAGAATGAGAGTATAGTTCATATCTGCCTAGAAAATCACAACTTTTAATTTCCGTCGGTCTTAGTACACGATGTGACTACAGAAGAGGCAAGTTTTAAATAGGAAAAATATTAAAACTCTTTGGTTATTTTTTGCACAATGCTAATGGTCTAATTAGATTTAATGGATTATGCTAAGCTATGCTAAAAGTGCTAGCACCAGACCCGGGGATCAGCTGAATGGATTCCAAAATTGTACGAATCAAATGTTTCACTCTAGGGGAGCTGGAAAATGAGCATATTTAAAAAAAGTGGAGTGTCTCTTTAAGTCTTAAAGCCATTGGTCACCATCCACTTTCATTATATGGAAAGGAGCACTTCTGCTAAACATTTATATTCCATGATGAATAAGAAACAATTTTGTGTCTGGAAATGTTTAAAAGATGACTACATTTTCATTTTTTGGATGAACCTCAGTGTATGTAATCCATTTAAAGTAGCACAACTGTTTAAGAAAGCTTTATGGTAAATTATTGAAGTATTTTGCAGATGATCAATGCCTTACATGACTTAACAATATCTGATGTTGTGTGGGCCCACAAAGTGAATTTGCATGATTAAATTAGGACGTTCACCTGCGTATGTTAGCCCATATTTTTTCCATCACACCCATTTTGTACTTATTTACAGCTTGTGTCCGAGCTGCAATAAATTTTGTTTTTCACAGGAGCAGGCTTCTTTCTGAATACTAACTAATTTAGGCTTTTAGTTAGTATTCTCATACTTTGGTATTTCTGAAAAACATAAAGCGAATTAAAAAAAATAACAAAGAGCAACTATCGTCCGATTCATGATTTTAAATTTCCTTTGGTGTGTAAGTGTGCATTAGTACATGTTAACCATATGCAAAAGGTACAAACCCCAAAGTAAACGATGATGCGAGTTATCGTCTCCAGCGTAAATCCCTTTTCTTGGACTACAACAAACATACGGTTTTGTAGGCAACAGTTTACTTCCTGGGCTGGTTGACGTGGACAAGACCGACATTATCATAATTCCTCCCGCTTTTACTCACAGCCGTAAGCTAAATCCTGTCAGCACTGCATTGTGAGCGAATCTTTCAAACATGGTAAGGAGCGTCACATTTACGCCTGACATCATATGTATTTAGGCCAATCACAACGTACAGATGTACAGTATGTGAAAAATAATGTGTTGTTTAAACCATAAACCATGCAAACACATTCTATTATACCAAATACACAAAATTGTTTTTTTTTTAAATGAAATAGGTCCCCTTTAATCATTTACCTATGCTTTACATTATGGTGTAATAAATACCCAATCTACTATCTTTCTCAGGATGGAAGGATCATGTTTAGATGCTCACAAAAGCATGCAAGACCTTGATTATACTTCAGGGCTTACAATATAAACACTGTCAAAGCTTTTATGTCATGTTAGGTTGTTTCCATAACTTCTGTATTGATTTGTTCAAACTTGACTTAATCCCTAAAGCTAGATCTCAGATGTCACTGGTGTTTGTGTCATTGTCAAAGGTTAAAGTATATCCTGTAAAGCCATCAAAATCGTTTAATTGACATTTTCAAAACATTTTGCATCATCATTACAAACACTACACTATATACAGTAACTGCCTTCCAGCTATTGATTATTTCTACAAAACTATGGCCCAAAAATGAGATCAAATCCTAAACTATGATATAACCTTTCTATTCAAGCAATATCACACAAAATGTTTCTTCCTAATCTGCATGAAAAAGTTGATATTTTGTTTAGTTTTGTTTGGTTGAACTAAAGCTATATCTGATTTCTCATGCTTCTTAGAACAATACTATTAATGCTTTTTGTCATAAGTTAAATAAGTTTGCCTTAAAATGCTCTGAAAACACAGCCAAAACTGATTTGATTTCTGCAGTGCTGAAAGAGCCTTAAAATTCAAGCATTAGGACCTAATCCATGTCTCCTGGCTTTGCTTCATGCCATGATTTTGTATTGTTTCATTTTTGTCCCTTCACGAGGCGAGTTCCCAATGATGTACTATGCAAATGCTCCACTGTCAGCAGGGTTCAGGCCTCAACTAATCCTTTAAATTAAAGGTTTAAGTCAAATCCTAAACAAACAAACATTTTAGTTAACGGGCGGGGGGGGGTACATATACAGTACACCACATGCATATATGCCTCATGCTGAACGTATTTTGCCACATTTCACATACAAACATTCTCAAGCTATAGTGTACAGTTATACTCATCGGGGCAGTTTTCCGGACAGGGATTAGACAGCCCAGTCTCCTGAAAATGCGTATAAATAGCACGAAGTGTAAAACTCGTGCAATACATACGCATATGTATTTTAAGATATGTCAGTGCAAGTTGTTTTCAGTTTGGGCAGCTCTTACATTTATTTTAATCCTACCCAGTCTCCTGAGGTTGCGTATAAATAGCACGAAGTGTAAAACTCGTGCAATACATACGCCAAATTCCACTTTGGTGTGCATATGATACGCAAGTCCTTCCCATTCACTTAAACGGGGCATCTTTTTTTGTCGTTTTATTTATTGGTTTCTCAATTTTTGTGCTATTTTTTACCATTTTCGCTTGGGTTTAGGGTTAGAACAACTTTTTGTTATATAAAAATGACATCCTAACCCAAACCCCAACTCTAACCCCAACTCCAAGCGACCATGGCTTAAATATGGACAAAAACATGGAGAAACCTGTTTATTAAATAACCTCATTAAGCAAATCTAAAATCTAACCCTAAACCCAAGCGAAAATGGTTTAAAAAACAGAAAAATTGAGAAACCAATAAATAAAACGACAAAAAAAGATGCCCAGTTTAAGTGAATGGGAAGGACTTGCGTATCATATGCACGCCAAAGTGGAATTTGGCGTATGTATTGCACGAGTTTTACACTTCGTGCTATTTATACGCAACCTCAGGAGATTGGGTAGGATTAAAATAAATGTAAGAGCTGCCCAAACTGAAAACAACTTGCACTGACATATCTTAAAATACATCAGTGCTCTTTGTTTTGCATCAAAATGCACACAAGTAATGTTTTTAGTAAGGCTTGTTTGTTAAATTGAGTTATATTTTCTAATTAAACTGAGGCCTAGTCCTGTTTTAAGATAATCCCTGTCTGGGGAATCACCCCATAGAGACCTTAAAACATTTTTGGACATTTACAAATGTATTAATTTCATTGTAGTAACTTAAACTAGGTTAAAACTAAAAACTAATGCAAGTAAAATAGGGATTACCACAAGGATCTGTCCTGGGACCTTTGCTATTTTCAATATACATGCTGCCCCTTGGAAATATTATTAGCAAGCATAGGATCAGATTCCTATGCAGATGACACTCAGTTATATATCTCATCAAGATGGGATGATAAACATCAAACCATGCATACAAAGACATCTTTTAGGGTCATTTTGTATGCGCAACACACATTTACCTGCGACAACATGCTTTTAAATAATCAAACTACGCAACTAATATTCTGTGTCTATTATACATTATGATTACATACTGTAAGTCCCAAGGGATTCATGATAATGACAATCAAAATACAAAATATTAATCTTTATGCACCTGCCGGGCAAACTAATAGCCCTTAACATCGCATGTAAAAGTGTACTGTTTAGAGTGAGCATCCTTTCATCTTTGAAAACCTTATAATATCATTATTAAAAGTCTATGGGTGGATCTGAGTTTGGCACTCGTTCTCCAGACCTGGAAGCATTTTGTGTGTTTCATTCTAGTCTACATGACCTTTCGCCAGATTCAGACATACTTGTAAATGACAAGCACGTTTATACTTTAGAAGAGCATTGCATCAGGAGAAAACAACCTCTAGTGAAAGCATAAGAGGCACAAACCCTGTTTTGTTTTAATTTTGGGGTATTGTTAATGAGTTCATGTTCTTCAGTGGGCTGTGGGTTCCATACACCTTAGCAACAAGCATACTAGGTGTGTCCCATTTCGAAGGCTGCGACATTGTGAAGCCTGCGAAAGCTAGACCGTCTCAGGTCAGTTCTCTTCGGACTTCAGAGCCTGTGACCTCCAAAGAACGAGAACCTCGCCTTTAAATTGGGACACAGCTACTGATTAAAAAAGTATATCCAATTGAATGCACTGTAAGTTGCTTTGGATAAAAGCACCTGCCAAATGTACAAAATAGATTGTGGGACTATTGGTTTTGGTAAGATCAGGTTTTATTTAATTATTATAAAAGACATCTGCAGGTTTGATTTATTAGATTACGGGGCAACATTGACTTCATTTAGCTAATTTTGTGTTGTTTAGTATCCATATTAAGTGAGAACTGTAAACCGTATGTGTTTGATGTATAAATTTCTTGAACCGAATTGTACCATTTGTGCAAATCGTTTAAATGAACCAACTCAAAAGATTAATTTACAAATAAGTAAGTCTCTCTCTCTGTCTCTCTCTCTCTCTCTCTTTCTCTCCTGATCTGACAATGCTTGTATTTATTAGTAGAAAAGTTGCACAAAGCAAGCTGCTGCGAAATGATTAGCTTTGCGTATTCTACAGCAGTCAGCACTGCTAACACTGTTTGAGTCCTCTGTAAATTAAATATTATCCCCTGCACTCTCAACACATCCCTGCGTTCTGTTTGCTGAATGTACGCGATTGGGACAGAATTCAAAGCGTCCACAAAAACACAAGCAAAAACCTGTTAGATGACACATAGGCTGTAATTAAATTTGATTTAGTTATTAGATAGACAGACAGATCTGTTTTTTGAGTCAGCCTCACTCTTTTCTCAGTCTTATCACACTTCAATGACTTTTCCTATAACCCCATCTGGCACTATTGGTTCATTCTTCCAATTCATTGTAAATTCAACTTAAAAATATTAGTCCACTCAAAAAAAAGGTTGTGTCAACTAATTTTTGTAACTTTAATTAACTTAAAATTAAGACAACCAGGTAACATACTTTTGTAACTTATTCCCCGCGTTTTTTTTTTTTTTTTTTTTTTTTTTTGAAAATGTTGCCCCGCAAGCATTTTTGTGATTTTCACAAAAGTTTCACAAAATGTCTTCCAGGAAAGATTTCTTTTATAAATATATAAACATACAAATATAGCAAATTAAAGAACAGACCCTGTGTTTTCAAACAAACAAACAAATAATAACAAACGTTTCATCCTATCTTTATTTGTTCTTTTTTTTAACCTCTTAAATATCGATGGGTTTCTTCGAAAATACAAAATTTTGAGCAAAAATCTGAAATAATTGCAATTTTGGTGAGCTCGTGCAAATTGTAGCCTCTTCTTCCTATTTGTAGTGGAGATGAGTGGTACCCGGTGTGGTCTTCTGTTGTTGTAGCCCATCTGCCTCAAGTTTGTGCATGTTGTGGCTTCACAAATGCTTTGCTGCATACTTCGGTTGTAATGAGTGGTTATTTCAGTCAAAGTTGCTCTTTTATCAGCTTGAACCAGTCGGCACATTCTCCTCTGACCTCTAGCATCAACAAGGCATTTTCACCCACAGGACCGCCGCATACTGGATGTTTTTCCCTTTTCACACCATTATTTGTAAACCCTAGAAATGGTTGTGCATGAAAATCCCAGTAACTGAGCAGATTGTGAAATACTCAGAACGGCCCATATGGCACCAACAACCATGCCACGCTCAAAATTATTTAAATCACATTTCTTTCCCATTCTGACATTCAGTTTGGAGTTCAGGAGATTGTCTTGACCAGGACCACACCACTTAATGCATTGAAGCAACTGCCATGTGATTGGTTGATTAGATAATTGCATTAACGAGAAATTGAACAGGTGTTCCTAATAATCCTTTAGATGAGTGTATATATACAGTAGAAGTTTACTTTGAGTAAAATTTACCATTGAGTTCAATTTACCATTGAGTTTTTATTTTCCCTAGTGGTGGCAGACTTTACTGTACAAAACCGTATTAAAATAAACAATATAAAATTGTAATCATTATAACACATTATACAGTTTTCAGCCAAAGGTCAGTGTCCTTAACAGCTGACCAATTCCAGCTAAGCCAAACACATCGTATAATCAGAGCTAAAGCTTTCAGGCTCCCCACTCTTGCTTTTTTATAGTTCACACCTCTTTTAGTGCATTGCAGAGGACTCTTTTTATGGTGCTCTGCAATCATTTGGGTTCCACACATACAGTAAAGATTTTGGCAGGCTTAAGCTGATCCATAAGATGGAGCTTTAAAAGAAACCTCTACCTTGATTCTTAAGTGCAATTCTAAAGGAAATCTTGTGAGCTGATGCCTATAAAACGTCTGCCTTTCTGAGAACCACAGGCAGTAACTGAAGTCATTCTCTGGTACAACCAATGGCCTGTAAGTATGCTTTCTAGAAACTAACAGACACGGAGATGGTAAGAAAAGAATAACAAAGTATAAAATTAATAAAATTAGTTTTTGCGTCAGTTTTTTATAAATTGGGTATGAGCGTCATCTAGTGGATTATAGCGTAATTACAGATTACCATAAAAACCCTCAGGAGAGCGTCAGGAAATGTATAAAAGACCATGTACACATTTACAACAATTGCTTTTACTTTTCAGATGACATCATCTTATTTTATTTACTTTACAATTTGAAATATTGTGCACTTGTTGCATAAACTACCTTTAAAGAAATAGTTCACCCAAAAATTTCTTCCTAGGTGTACTGTATATGACTTTCTTCTTTCAGTCAAAAACATTTGTAACAAAAACAGAATAAAAGTATATTATACTGTATAATATTCTGGCCCTTTTCAGCTTCATAATAGCATTGGGTAGTGCCCCATTTTCAGAGCTTCAAAAAGTGCATCCATCCATCAAATACTAAAACATACAATTATTCAATTAGTCTTTAAATAGCAGAGGTGTGTCTGGCTTTCTGCACCGCTGTGCGGACCAATCAGTTTATGCCATTAAATAACTGCGAGACAGATTTAACAGCATGTTACATTGATGTCACACCAATCTGTCTCCACAGCATCGCATGAAGTCCAACACATCTAAAAAAGCCATAAACGTACAACAAACTCCTTTCATGAAAGAGATCACATTTATCCGGTTTCTTGTTGTGTATGCTACTGTAGTCGTGTTCTCCTAAAACTAAGGCCTGAAAACTACAATCATAGTGGAAGAAAATTATAACTTCCACATGAGAAAAGAAAACATTTGCTGTGTAAAAATATAATGGTCTAAATTGTCATTTAATATAAAGCCACATTTAAATGAAGATTAATAAGGTTTTTTATTACCATCATAACACAATATTTTTGTTTATACTCATATTTAATTAACCTAATCTGGCTTGCATTTTCCACTGTAACAACAATTACAAATATTATTTTGTTTATTTGACAGATCCAACTTAAAGCGTAACTAAACCCCTGGTCAGAGCCTGACTCCACCCACTGGCAATATTTGAAAAATGCAAGAAAAGTGGGCAGATCCCAAAGGAGATAGAGGGGACGAACTAAGCTCGTACCAAGTGTGTGTTGAGATCATAACAATGGCGTGGTGAGCTTGAACCTGCTTACGTCACAAGATATTTTTTGGACACACCATCCAACAGGAAAATTCTAATGCAGTAGCCACCGTTCAACCTGAAGAGGGCAGCACTCAGACGTTTTCACACCATATAACACCTTATATCCGAATGTCAAAAAACGTATTAAAATCAATGAACACCACTAAAAAAGCATAATTCTTACAGACCATTAACTAAAAAACTAAAAGTCGGTTTAGGGTTTAGTTACTCTTTAATCTGCACTGTAAAAAATCTGAAAATTTAGATTTACAAGTCATTTCAACTTACTATTATTTATCTTGATAAGAGATGAGTTTCTATAACTTATTAAACACACGTGTAGCCAATCAGCAGTAAGGGGCGTGTCTACTTACCGACATCGATGCCTGGGTTGTGTATGTGTGGGGCGGGTCTATCAAATGAAGGTCCAGATTCTATTGGGGTAGGGGCGTGTTTGTTAATGTGATTTCAAATGTCAACATTGGCTTTCAGAGATCGTGCACCCCGCCTTTAAGTCACCTGTTACTAAAAGCATAAAGGACAGCTTGGCAAATTATTATTTTGAATTTCTGTGGAGTTGCGTGCAATATATGGGGCTATTTAACTTTTTGATGTTGAACTTGTTTCCATGGTGATAAACTTTACATAGCCTAGCAGGATATTGAAGACATGCTGTCTTGACATTTGTTCTGTATAATTTTTCAATGTTTTTTCCGTCATTGTTCAAGTATAACACTTTAATGTAAAATATCTAACATACAGTAAATGTAACTATAACAATTTCAGACATTCGCTATACATCATATAAATTTATATTTACAGTGTATATATATTAGGGATGCATCAAAGGAAAAATTCTTGGCTGAAGCCGAATAAAATGAAAAACTCAACCTAACTATTATTTTGTTTCATTTTTCTAATTATTTTGCCAATTTTCTCACCATTGCACAAGTTATATTTTCAGAATGTCCTTTTTACTTTATTTATTTCACATTATTTAACAATGTATTTTTTCAGCATTTAACATTTTAGGGCCTTTTTACACCTGTTCACTTCTATGATCCGATAGCTATCTGACTTGTTTAAACTGTTCCTTTTACATTCGACCACATAAATGAGTCTTGGCTAAACAGATATTAATCCGATCTTCTACTATGCAAAATGCAAATAACATATTCATTACTCTGCCTTAAAGGGGACATATAATGAAAATCTTTAAGTGCTATAATTTGGTCCCCAGTGCTTCCATCGACTTAAAAAATGTGAAGAGATCAACTGAGTAACTTTGTTTTAGTAAATCATTCTCTGCATGCATGTGAAAAAACAAGTAATTGAAATTTGGCTCCCCTTGTGATGTCAGAAGGGGATGATACCACCCCTTAATCTGCACTATCCAAACCACGGCACTGCCATTAAGTAGAGAAATCAGCTCATATTAAAATGCCCAAATTTACAGCAGTGTATGTTTACAGCCTTGTACAAAAAGGGCTTTTGGTCTGTATATTTCAATTTGCCTTCATGTGCAATTTTTTTGTAAATCATAGTAAGCCTTAAAGTTCTGTAAAAAGCAACCAAGCACCTCCGCTTCTCCCACGTTCTACCCCATTTTCGGTTGTCCAAAAGTAACATGCAGTGACCCGCTGCCAAGATGGCTCTGGACAGCTCCGGCCACTTTGGGCTTCACAAATGCTATTCAGAAACCTACGAGTGATGTCACGGACACTACATTGACAGAGTCTGGTGATCTACGTACCCTCATTTAAAAAAGATCTATACTTTATTATTAAACCACTAGAGTTTCCACAAATTGTCAATACCAATCAGCTTGCCAATCTTTCATCCAAACAACAGTAAACAAATGAGTCAAAAATCTGCATGCAAACCCACTTAACCTGACAACATCATGGCTCTCTGGAGTATCTTGTGTGCGAGTATGAGCTCCATATTGCATCTCTGTTTGGCCTGGGAGCTGGTTTGGCCGTATAAGGATTAAACCTGATTACACAGGAAGCTGACGATGCAAGTTTGAGGAGGTCAGACTTTTAAGTAAATAACAGTCAACTCAATAAAATCATGAAATATACATGAAATAAATTAAGCCTGTATTGTCAAACAGACAGACAGATGAACGAGAGACAAAAAAGCAGAATGAAAGAAAGATGGAAAGACAACAAATGATAGACAGAAAGATAATAGGTGAATGATAGAAAATCATAGATGATAGGTGAATAATAAAAAAAAGACCATATATACTAGATTATAAGTAATAGACAAACAGATGAATGATGAACAGACATACAGACAAACAATAGACAAAGAGACAAACAGAAAGACATGCGAATGAAAGACAGAGAGACAAAAAACAGACAGGCAGAAAGCTAAGTGAAAAACAAACAGATGAATGATAGCAGACAGTCAGATTACAGAAAGACAGACAAAAAGACAGATGACAGAAAGATAGACAAATGAATGATAGACAGAAAGATGATAGGTGAATGATAGAAAAACAGACAGACAGACAGACAGATAAGTGATAAACAAACAGATGACAGACAGAAAGATAGACAGACAGATGAATGATAGACAGAAAGAGATGATAGATAAATGATAGAAAAACAGACGGATAAGTGATAAACGCACATATGAATCATAGACATACAGTCAGATTATAGAAAGACAGACATACAGACAGACAAGTAAATGACAGACAGACAGAGAGGCAGTTTAGAGAAAGACAGACAGACAGATGACAGAAAGATAGACAGGCAGATAAATGATAGATAGAAATATGATGAATAGTAGAAAAAAAGACAGACAGACACATGGACGGACATATAAGTTATAAACAAACAGATGAATCATAGACAGACAGATGGACAGATTAGAGAAAGAAAGACAGACAGACAGAGATGAATGATAGACATACAGACAGACTGATGAACAACAGACAGAAAGATGGATGACTGATTAAAAACAGTTGACAGATAAATGAATGAAAGAAAAACAGTTTAAATGACTAATTAATGACAGATTACTGATAGACAGATGACAGACAAATGAAAGACAGAAATAATATATGCAAATGATAGAAAAACAGACAAGTAATAAACAGACACAGATAACTAACAGATAGACATATCAGACAGACAGACAGATTGTAGAAAGACAGACAGACGAACAGTCAGGTGAATGATAGACAGAGAAACAGTTTATAGAAAGACAGACAGACAGATGACAGAAAAATAGAAAGACAGACAAATGATAGACAGAAAGATGATAGATGAATGATAGAAAAACAGACAGAAAAGTGATAAACGAACAAATGAAAGATAGACAGACAGTCAGATTATAGAAAGACAGACAGACAGACAGTCAGACAGACAGACAGACAGGTGAATGATAGACAGAAAGACAGTTTATAGAGACAGACAGATAGATGACAGAAAGATAGACAGACAGATGAATGATAGACAGAAAGATAGACAGACAGATGAATGATAGACAGAAATATGATAGGTGAATGGTAGAAAATGACAGACAGACAGACAGACAGATGCATAATAGGTAGAGAGACAGTTTAAAGACAGACAAGCAGACAAACAAATGACCGAAATATAGACAGACAGATGAATGATAGACCGAAAGATAATAGGTGAATGACAGAAAAACAGACAGACAGATAAGTGATAAACAAATAGCTGAATGATGTATATAGACAGACAGTCAGGGGAATGTTAGACAGAGAGACAGTTTTTAGAAAGACAGACAGACAAATGACAGACAGATAGACAGATGAATGATAGACAGAAAGATGATAGATGAATGCTAGAAAACAGAAAGATAAGTAGTAAAAAACAGATAAATGATAGACGGTCATATTATAGAAAGACAGACAGACAGACAGGTGAATGATAGACAGACAGACAGACAGACAGACAGACAGGTGAATGATAGACAGACAGACAGACAGACAGACAGACAGACAGGTGAAAGATAGACAGACAGTCAGGTGAAAGATAGACAGAGAGACAGTTTTTAGAAAGACAGATGACAGACAGACAGACAGACAGACAGACAGACCGACAGACAGACAGACAAACAGACAGATGAATGATAGACAGAAAGATGATAGATGAATGCTAGAAAAACAGAAAGATAAGTAGTAAAAAAACAGATAAATGATAGACAGACGGTCAGATTATAGAAAGACAGACAGACAGACAAGTGAATGATAGACAGACAGTCAGGTGAATGATAGACAGACAGACAGACAGACAGACGAATGATAGACAGAAAGATGATAGATGAATCCTAGAAAAACAGAAAGATAAGTAGTAAAAAAACAGATAAATGATAGACAGACGGTCATATTATAGAAAGACAGACAGACAGACAGACAAGTGAATGATAGACAGACAGTCAGGTGAATGATAGACAGACAGACAGACAGACAGACAGACGAATGATAGACAGAAAGATGATAGATGAATCCTAGAAAAACAGAAAGATAAGTAGTAAAAAAACAGATAAATGATAGACAGACGGTCATATTATAGAAAGACAGACAGACAGACAGACAGGTGAATGATAGACAGACAGACAGACAGACAGACAGACAGGTGAATGATAGACAGACAGACAGACAGACAGACAGACAGACAGACAGGTGAATGATAGACAGAAAGATGATAGGTGAATGATAGAAAAACAGACAGACAGATAAGTGATAAACAAACAGCTGAATGATGGACAGAAAGATAGACAGACAGTCAGGTGAATGATAGACAGAGAAACAGTTTTTAGAAAGACAGACAGACAGACAGACAGACAGACAGACAGACGAATGATAGACAGAAAGATGATAGATGAATCCTAGAAAAACAGAAAGATAAGTAGTAAAAAAACAGATAAATGATAGACAGATGGTCATATTATAGAAAGACAGACAGACAGACAGGTGAATGATAGACAGACAGACAGACAGACAGACAGGTGAATGATAGACAGACAGACAGACAGACAGACAGACAGATGAATGATAGACAGAAAGATGATAGGTGAATGATAGAAAAACAGACAGACAGATAAGTGATAAACAAACAGCTGAATGATGGACAGAAAGATAGACAGACAGTCAGGTGAATGATAGACAGAGAAACAGTTTTTAGAAAGACAGACAGACAGACAGACAGACAGACAGACAGACAGACAGACGAATGATAGACAGAAAGATGATAGATGAATCCTAGAAAAACAGAAAGATAAGTAGTAAAAAAACAGATAAATGATAGACAGATGGTCATATTATAGAAAGACAGACAGACAGACAGGTGAATGATAGACAGACAGACAGACAGACAGACAGGTGAATGATAGACAGACAGACAGACAGACAGACAGACAGATGAATGATAGACAGAAAGATGATAGGTGAATGATAGAAAAACAGACAGACAGATAAGTGATAAACAAACAGCTGAATGATGGACAGAAAGATAGACAGACAGTCAGGTGAATGATAGACAGAGAAACAGTTTTTAGAAAGACAGACAGACAGACAGACAGATGAATGATAGACAGAAAGATGATAGATGAATCCTAGAAAAACAGAAAGATAAGTAGTAAAAAAACAGATAAATGATAGACAGACGGTCATATTATAGAAAGACAGACAGACAGACAGACAGGTGAATGATAGACAGACAGACAGACAGACAGACAGACAGGTGAATGATAGACAGACAGACAGACAGACAGACAGACAGACAGACAGGTGAATGATAGACAGAAAGATGATAGGTGAATGATAGAAAAACAGACAGACAGATAAGTGATAAACAAACAGCTGAATGATGGACAGAAAGATAGACAGACAGTCAGGTGAATGATAGACAGAGAAACAGTTTTTAGAAAGACAGACAGAAAGACAGACAGACAGACAGACAGACAGACAGACAGACAGACAGACAGACAGATGAATGATAGACAGAAAGATGATAGATGAATGCTAGAAAAACAGAAAGATAAGTAGTAAAAAACAGATAAATGATAGACAGACGGTCATATTATAGAAAGACAGACAGACAGACAGGTGAATGATAGACAGACAGTCAGTCAGACAGACATACAGACAGAAAAATCATGGATTAATGATAGCATGGCAGACAGACAGAGATGATCTTTTATCATTTATCAGTTTGTCTATATGCCTTTTATTTTTTCTGTTTGTCTATCATTCATTCGTCCTTCTGTTTTTCAGTCATAATTACAGATAAATCATACACAGATGAATTATAGACAGAAGGGCAGACAGATAAATTCTTGACAGACGTATCTTCCTCATTTTCTGATCTTTTTCCCTCGTGGTTCAAGAATGTAACTGCATTACATTGACAACAATTGTATTGACAGTTCTTGGTGTAGCAGACAATAAAGTGATTTTAAAAGCAGTCCTGTAAGCAGATTTGATCCATTGCCCTCACTGACTTCAAAAGTCACCTAAAGCATGCTAGGTATGAAGCAGGAGAAGTAAACAAATAGCTGAATAAGGAAAACCTGGACCTTACTCAGTTTTACAAGAATAAAGGAAGTGAGACGTATTACCCTGCATGTAATGATGGCACACACCGCGAGGACACATACTCGATCCTCCAGAAATGTCATGCACAACTGGGTAACATCTTTCTATCACCTAATAAAATGAAAGAAAGATCTTTAGAAGCATTACAGAGAAATGAGAATGGGAATCCAGCATAGCCAATCCATTTTTCCCATTATTCCCCGCACCGCATTGCTTCCAATGATCCATTTTCTACGTACACTGTGCGAAATTCTCTTCCTTCCCGTTATGCTAAATACCAAACAAAGACAGAAACTGCCTCTCGGGAGCCATTAGACCACCGATGATTGGTGGCTTTCCATTTCATGCGCCCTCGACCAGACACAGCCAGTACTCCATAATTCAGCTCTACGCGCCTGCATCCGTGTGCTTTATTGCATTTCGTGAGTGACACGCGGTAGGTTATTATTCACAGTATCTCCTCCTGAGCCTAACTACACTTCTCCAAGCTTTGGAAGAGTATATGGCCGGCGGCCAGGTAATACTCCCTTGGCATTTTCAAAGTAATCACTGGCCAGGTGGCCCTGTGGGCATTTTGTACACCAGATGTGCTTTGGCAACTCACCCTGCTGTCCACTGTCTTACATCTGGGACTAGCCAAAATTAGTTTGCAGTTCTTGGCTCGACCGACAAGCAATAAAATTGCAGTTAATGTTAATCTTAGTCATTTGGAACCAGATAACTACGTCGAAACAGAAGCCGGTAAGACGGGAATATCCGATACGTTTATTTTAACCGAGTCAGCAGAGATGCGAGCATATAAGAAAATTGCTCGTACGTTGTAATTACTCAGTCAGCACTATTATGAATATATCATTAAACGATCTGTAGCAGCATGGACCACGCCTGTCAGGATGCGGGATGAGCCAACGGTTGTGAAGGACTTTGGGACGGAATCAAACCGATGCTCTGCGAATGAAACGTTTCATAAATCTTAATGAGGAATGCATACGATACCTCTGCGAGAGAGGTGTTACTGTTAGCCCCGGGAGATAAATATGGATAACTGCGGGGTTGTTTTCTCCGTCACGATTGGCCGGGTAGAGGATTATCACTTCATATTGTTGTACCAGGTATCTGCCATGAAGTGTCCCTCGACCCACATGAAACGTGCGAGAGAACCAATCAAACAGGAGAAGAATTCGATGGCACTCACTTGGTAACTCTGTGGACATTGTATCACATTGGTAATGTGACTTTCTCTACAATATTGCCACATGTGCTATAATGAGGGCATTCTCATAATGCCGTGTCAAGAGAAGGCCGACGCACCTCTAAAAATTCGTCATGGCACCTCTGCAGTCGGCTGGAGACGTGTTGATTTAAAAATACAAAGTTATCAGACTGGAAAGCGCAAGAATTCACAGAAAGCCTGGAGGAGTAAAGCTTTTATAGAAGCGTGTATATCGTGAATATCTGTATGTGAGACACTTAGAAATATGATTTACTCAGTTCATTCCAAAACCATATGTTGCCATGGAACACAAAGCAAGACTGAAAATAAATAGCCTGATCTCACGAGAATACGTATATATTTTACGTATATATTTTTACGAGTTGGCTAATTCGTACAAAATTTATCATCAAAAACTGTACCATTATCATAAAAATAAAACAATAACAAAACCTCACCCCTAACCCCAGCGTCAAAGGGGCAAATCGTCCAAAAATGTACGAATGTGGTCATATGAATTAATACAAATTAGTCATCTCGTAAAATACGTGCGAATTGTCATGAAATCGCATTAAATAAATTATTTCACCGCTATTTTTGTGTGTTTAATGAGAAATAAGCACCACAGCTTAAAATTCAATTTGTTATTCTCTGAAAAGCTAAAAGAAAATCTTCGCCTGCACCCAAGTTATTTGTTTGTGTATATCTCATGACAAAATATTAGATTTGACTGTTTGAAGTAAATGTTGACCTCATTCAAAGCAATATCAAATGGCTACAGAAGTATAAAAATATACTAGAGTACTTTATAATCGTTTTCTGTGCTTTTTCTTGATTCTTCATAGATGTGTTGATATATAGGGTCCTATCATACACCCAGCGCAATGCGCGACGCAAGTGTCTTTTGCTAATTTCAACAGGGCGCAATGATCATTTTCACGTTTAGCGCCACGTTGTTTAAATAGCAAATGCATTTGTGCCCAATTTTGAGCCCATGGGCGTTCTGGTATGAAAACAAGGTGTGTTCAGCCGCATTGTTGGCGCGTTGCTATTTTAAGACACCTAAAATAGACTACGCCATTGTCCAATTAAAACCTGGTCTAAAGTCAACAGCGCAGTATTATTTTTGTTATTTAATGAGCGCGTTAGTAATATGCACCTAAACGGGACGACAACGTGCGTTTGCTTATCACACACATGGATGCGCGGCAGTACACAAACATTTTTAAATATGAAAAATTAAAGGATTAAAATGTCTCTTGGACATAAATGAGAACCAATTATAAGGCGTAAAGAGCTGCTTCACCTGTAGTCTGGTAAGTAATTAAATGTTTTGCTTTAAATAAATGGAAATATTGCATTTATTTTTAATAATATTTTTTTAAATGCTTACCCACGGATTTATTGTATATAGGCTTGTTGCGATAGTCGGTGAAACGGTGATAACCGGTGCTTCAGCCTCTCACCGGTTAGATCACTTGCCCACCGCGACACCGTCTTTGATATTTTCTTGTAATTAAATCATTTAGTTTCGTTAGAGAGAGCAAACACTTACAACTGAATGTGTCTGCTGCCCTGAATTCAGCGGAGCTGAACGCGCGTCATCACAGAGCAGCGGCTGCGGGTGTCAGATTTCATTTATTCCTGTCAGACTGCGGCGAGCAGACGATGGCAGAAGCCGCGTGCTTACGCGTTTTTGTTATAATATACATATATGATGTTTAATATAGGTGAGATCGTTTTGTTGTTGTGTTTTTCATTAAGAATAATAATAAACCCATCATTCAAGCAGCGCTTTATGGAGGAATAGCCGGCTGCTCTGCTTGGGACTGGCGGGTTTCTGTCAGAAGTACATGCGCACATTGACTCAAGCACTTAAACCAGCTGTTGCACTCGCATTTGCACGCAAATTCATACGCAATTTAACGCAGCTTATGCAAGCGTTGGATTTAAACAACAGTTGCATCTAATTCAAAAGTGAAAGTAAAATGCACACGTCTGTGCATTTATAAGCCCCTCCCACCCGGTGAAACCGGTATCACCGGGTTTGTCACGTGCTGATTAACCGGTGGGAAAATTCTGTCACCGCAACAACCCTAATTGTATATGATGACTTTGTACCTGTGGATATGGTGAGATACAAAAAAAAATAATTTCAATACAAATGAAAACAATTTTTTTTTAAATCAATATTAAACTGGTGGTCTTCTTCCTCCGTTTAGTTTTTCAGTTTACAAATTCCGCAATCTAAATAGGGAATCAGCTTGGCGCGAGAGCAACTGGCTTTAAAGGGGATGATATCTGTGACTCTCATTGGTTTATTGCACGTTACGCCCAAAACACACCCAGTTCTCATTATGAGAATAGGAACAACACTTTAAGACTGTGTGCTTGGTGCACATACTATTTTTCCCGTCGTTAAGTTAGCAAAAATAGATTCGGACACGCCCGTTTAGACTGTGCGCCGTGTGCTTTTAGACAATGCGCTTAGACCATTAAAATAGGGCCCATACAAGTTCATTGTATGGAAAACTGGAACAAGTTCCTCTCAAAAATTATCTTGCATAAAGATATAATGGTTAGTGAGTAACTTTTGAATTTGTTTGTCTTAACAACTTTTCGGTGTGCTTCGCCCCCAGCCCAACTTTCTAAAGTTTGATTACACAGAATTTATGATACATTTATGTATTTTATAAAAGAAATCATAAAAGGCACCATCTCGCACCCCCCGCTGCTGTAAAAGAACATTTCCACAAGTTTGCCTGCACAAAAATTTTATGTTTCCCTGTATTTGCTTAAAGAAAATATGTTTTTCTTTTGTTGTGGTTCATATACCAATTTTCAAGCTCTGACAACCTATATTTTCTAAATAATTTCGCCGTCAAACCTGAGCGACTCCCTCGCACGAGACGCAATTACGCTACTTGCCGGATGCCTGGCAAAACCGAGCTTGCGAAAAAATCCAGCTATTTTCCCATTATGCTTCCTGTGCCGTTCCATCATCTGGGTTTGGATTGCCTCCTAAACTGCCCATAAAACAGCTGCATAAGAAACTGCACAATTATGGAAGCCATCTGGAATTATAGCGCTGGAGAATGAATATGATTAACGCTAAAATAAACAGATGGCAAAGTGTTGGATTCCTGTTCGACAAGCACGTAATGAGAGGCAACCTTAAGCCCAATTATGCAAGCAGGACTTTTCGAGAAAAACTGCTTGGGAAATGGAATGCTGCTAAATGAAGTTGTCGCTCCAAGACTAAAGTCACAGAACGGCCGGGTGGGCGTCTTACAAGCCTGGCGAGAGACAGAGAGAGAAGAAAAGACTGTTGTCGTACAGACATGATGTTTAAAGTTCTCTGACAAGGTGTCAAAGTGCACAACAGCTTATGAGTATCATATCGTAATGAGCTGCCAGGACGGTGAACCATCATGGTATTAGATAAAAACAACTGTACTTCAAGTGTGATAGTGAGAGTGTCAACAATAGCTGAGGGTGTCGAGGGTTGCCGTCCCATGAGGCTTTGCACCTTATCTATCATGAGATCACACTCTTGCGGTTTCATCCCTCTGTTTTGCCGTGTTCAAATTAATGCAAGACGCGCCAGACGCTCTGATATCCACAGAGGAGGTTGCACAAAGACGACCTGGAATTATTTGTTAGTATGGTTGAGGTATTGGATCAGATTAGTAATTGACTTCTCTCTGTTGTGAGAACAAAGTGTATGTCGCCTTTACTTCTTGAGAATGTAAACAACAACTGGAGAAGAAATTGCACCTGGCATTACTGGCCTCATCTTGTCATAAAAGTCCAGACATCTGTTTATTTTGCAGCTAAGCAACGTCCACTAATATTATTTTCTAACCACCTTAAAGCTTTTACCAAGAGGCTTTCCCAATGACAGTAAGCATAAACAACAACAAAAAATTTCACCCGTCTGTTCCATACAATTTTTGCACTACATTGCAAGTGTTGAGTCTAAGAAATTTACAACACATTTTTCAACCCATATGACAGTATAGGTTATTTGTCACTTAAATATTACCCATATAAACTCAGTTGGTAGAGCACTGCATTAGCTTCACAAATATCATTGATCCCAGGATACACTCATACTGATAAAAAGTATATTGAATACTCCATAGATCTCATTGGATACAAGCCAAATGCATAAATGTAAATATACATGTAGCGAATTGGATATTGGAAAAATGGTGAGCAAGGGGCCATGTAAAAAGTCCACGCACTACATTTAAACAAAGTCACATTTTAATTGGTAGCAATGATCAAGCGTCAATTCATGATGTCACATGCAACATGTTGTTTTTACGCCACCTGAAAGGTGCTTAATGTGGAAACGTTGCATAATCGACCTTCTGGGTCATTTCTTAGAGGCTGTTTACACCTGGTATCAACTCATTCCCTGCCAGCCTTTTCACAAAAGTTTCACAAAATCAGTCCTTCCAGAAAAACGCTGAGTTTTTTTGTGATTGTTGCGGGCAAAAATCCTCGATTTTGCGGCACGTTTTCTTAAAAAATGCGATGGAATATGCGGGATATTTATGCAATTTATGCGATGGAATATGCGGGAATTTGCGAAAATTGTGGAACTTGCAAAAACTGCGGAAACTTGCAAAAGCTGCAATGATGTTCACGTCACATAATCACGTCACTTCATAACGTTCCCATGGCAATAGAGGACACGGTTGCGCTTTTGGGAAGTAAATGCAACATTTTTCAACTTTCTGCTAATATATATGTGACTTTTTGCTACCAAAATGCGGAGATTATGAAATCATGCAAGCCCCGCATATTTTGTGCGCGGAAATATGTAATTAATGCGGCGAAAGAGCGTCGTATTTGGAAAAATGCAGCCCCGCATAAATATGCGGACTTTGGCTGATTATGCGCACAATCGCGTTTTTCTGGAGGGACTGCAAAATGCCTTCCAGGAAAATGTTCTTCTAAAAATATAAAAACATACAATATATTTAAAATGAAAGAACAGACCCTCTGCTTTTAAACAAACAAACAAATTAACAAACAAAACAGAATTTTTTTTATAACCTATTAAATATGGGTAGGTTTCTTTCAAAATACAAAATTTTAAGCATAAAACTGAAATAATTGAATTTTTGTAAAGGAATTTTGTTATAGATCAGATTCAGAACTAAGACCAAAACATACACAGAGTTTAAATGTTCTTGAATTAGCTGATGTTTTAGTTTTTTATAAATTGGGTAAGAGCACCACATAGTGGATAATAGCGCAATAGATTACCGTAAAAATTTGGCAGGGAAATGTTTTCTCTTAATTTACGAGATAACTCGTGCGGAAAGGGTTAAGATGCATTTCTGTTGATTGGATCACAAGTGGGCTGTGTGGTTTTGAACTCCTCCACTTTCGACCACATTCAGAGGTAGTCGAAAACACACGCGACCGGTTTGTGGTGTTGACGCGGATGTGGTAAATGTGTTCGAGCAGCCTCAAAAGATCACCTATGTGTAATGTACAGAGCACATGTTTTACATCGAACATGACTTTTAGCGCAAACCCACAGTGTTCGGCACTTTAGGCTTTCATCGATAAAACTAAAAAGGTTTTCTCGACCTTCTGCTTTGTTGTTTCATTTTGCGAGTCTTTGAAAGTTGCGCAAGCTTATTTCGTTAACTGCGCTGAAATATCAGTAAAAACTTTACATCAATTCTGTGCAGTATGTTTACTAATAACATAACGGACTCTGACATAATATTAGTTTGTGTCAATTTAAACCCGTCATTTCATTAAAATACTCAACCACAGACCATCCCCTCAGTAATCCTGACAGAAGTGGTAGAAAGTGGTAGCCTTGATTTCCCCATGCTGCCTTGCGCGCAAATTTATTCACGCTGCAAATCTAGCATGGAAGCTATGGAGCTTTTTCCCCTAAAATAGGGAACCAATCACAGAAAGGGGAGGGGGCAGCAAGACGATGGCGACATCTATACGACACACCGAAGCAGTTTTGTTATTTGTTATAACACGGCAACAGACGCAAAGTTACTTTTCAATGCAGCCTTAGACGGTGTTCTAAGTAGTTTTGAATTTTGCCGTTAAACAATTTCATATCCAAGAAGGATGTTTGGATATGGCAAGACATGATAACCACAGAGTTTTATAGGACCAACCTGCTAGGAATTGTCATCAACGAAGTACAATTAACTTATGGTAAGTGTCATTATGCCTGTACTGTGGTTGTCACAGTGCCACTAAATTGTGTTGCTTTTCCATAAAAGTCGTTTAAGTTTGAATTGATGTCGCTTTACATATTCGTCATCTGGTATAATTGAAACGATTGGCTATGAGCTACGTACAGACACATTTGATAGACATTTGTAGCGCCCAATAAACGTCTCTGGGCGTTCGTAAACCACGCCTCAAATACAAGAAAATTAGCATATGGTTTCCAGACCACGTCTCATTTTCTATGAGCCAGGCTAAGAAAGTGGACAAAATAGATGAAATAAATGTGTAAACATGAATGTGTCTCTCTAGCCCACTTGTGATCCCATTGACCAAAACGCATCATAATACTAGGTATAAACAGTCCTTTAGAGGAGGACAGGTTTAAAATTTGGCATTATTAATAATCTTAATTGGGTTCAATGGCAGTGAAACTGAGTTAATAGGTCAGTTAAAATGAAAACAGTGTCACCACATTTTACCTTGAAATTGATGAAATTTGTAACAGATGGGACTTATTTTGGGTTTTGCAAATTGTATGCAGTGTAACGATTTTATGGCGCGTCATGTATCCAATGATTAACACATTATGAAAATATCAATATGTAATCTGTTCTGCTGTTATTCACAATCATATGGGAAATTATTATTAAAGAAAACTGTGAAGTCTGTGAGCAGCTTAGAAAAGGTTTTTTTTTTTATGTTTGTTCTTTTCTTTTTCTCTCTACCACATGCTGTACAGATGCACAGCTAATAACTTGTTTCCAGTAATCCATCAAAATGCTTCAGTATTAATAAATACAACAAAATATTAGCATGCCTTACTTCAGTTCCAGACCTTGTTGATGCGCTTGCATAACTCTTCCTGATTGAACGCTGGACACAGCTAGATAGGCACAAGCCTCAAAGTCTCCGATACATGTATTGTTTATGAGAACAAACAGTAGGCAGACAGAAAAAACAGATCATATCAGCCAGTACTAATCATGTTTGTTGTCATTCACAGCCAATCATAGGCGTGGCAGGGGCAGATTTGTTGTTATCATCAAAATTTTGAGGATTTGATAGACTAAATCTTATATACTACTAAATATAGAGGGTTCAATTAGAAGTATGTATAAAAAACTGTATAAAAATGTAAACTCCCCTGACAATTGAGCAATAGCAGGAAACTGCAGGATCTCTTAAACCTAAATTAAATTAAATCCTAATTTCTAATTTTAAAGAAATTCGTATTTTTACTTAATTCTGCTCAAAAACGCTCAAGATGTGTTTAGTGCCAAGAGAGGTCACACTAAACACCGACGATGCCTAAAGATGACATTTAGTCCTGAAAATTATTATTATTATTATTATTATTTTTACATATTTCCTGTATATTCTGTTTGTATCTTCATAAAATAGAAAAATAAATATGTATGGACATTAAAACTTCTAAAACAACAGTCTGGTGGTACTGGCCCAACTATGTGTGTTCACACCAGATGCGAATGATGCGATATGGGCGGCACGTTTGCCACGAAAACACACGCTATTCACCTCAAATCCATCTTCGCCCAAGTTGAAAATATTCAACTTGAGCGAAAAATTCGCATGACACGAAATTAAATCCCGCAAGTAATCTAGTGCGAGTAACGCGATGCCCCACGTTTGGTGTGTAGGTAGCCTAAGACATTTGCACAGTTCAATTAAATTAAATTCAATTTAGATGCGAATGATGCGATATGGGCGGCAAACACATCTTCGCCCAAATTGAAAATATTCAACTCGAGTGAAAAATTCGCATGACACGAAATTAAATCCCGCGAGTAATCTAGAGAAAGTAACACGATGCCCTGCGTTTGATGTGTACGTAGCATAAGACTTTTGCACAGTTCAATTAAATTAAATGTAGTTTTATTTATATAGCGCTTTTCACAATTGTTCAATTGTTTCAAAGCAGCTTTACATTAATAGATGCAGGAAAAAAAACTGAAAAATCATAAAACATAAACAGCAGAATACAGTGGTTAAGGTTAACCATACTAGCGAGCATAGTAAAAATGTAACATATGTAAGATGGTGCTAAGTTAAGCCAGTACAGTACTGTACATTGTAAAAACAAATATGTTTGCACTTACATTTTTTAAGTAATTTCAATCTTGACATTTGATCAGTTGTTGTAACTAATCAAATAAAGTTGACACAACTAAAACAAATTAAACTTGATTTTAAGGGGCACTGTGTAAATTTTAGCGGCATCTTGTGGTGAGGTTGCAAATTGCAACCAACGGCTTAGTCCACTGCTCACCCCTCGCTTTTGAAACACATAGAGATGGTACGGTAGCCACCACCAGACAAACATGTCATCGTCGGAGACAACTTAGTAAAAAAAATTGTCCGTTAAGGGCTTCTGTAGAAAAATGACGGCACAAAATGGCGACTTCCATGTAAGGGGACCCTCTGTGTATGTAGATAAAAGTTCTCATTCTAAGGTAATAAGCAGATAATGGCTCATTATGAAAGGTCTTTATACACACCTTATAATATAGTTTTGTATATTATTTTGCATTTCTGTCAAGAGATCCTTCTGAAAAATTATACACTGCACCATTAATAAGTTGCAGCAACTCATCACTTGCAGAAAATCATCTGTATACTGCTGTTAAAACCCAGAAACCAGACAGCTGATCTAAAATCTCATTTTGCAACATATTCTTAATAATTTTACAAACCATATTTAACTCAAAGACCCAATGAGTTAACAGGTCTTTGAAGAACCTTTCTTTGCCTGGCGAGCACACCACCACCATGTACAAAAAGTTTAAATGCCTTGTCTTGCCCTGTACCAACTATTTAATGATTCATGTTCTAGTAGCAAAGATGCAGCTTGTTAAAAAAGCCTGAATCTGATCCACTGTGACATAACAGAGGACGCGACATTTAAATTCCATTGTATTCTTTATCGTATGCCAAGCAGGTCCTGTTCATTAGCAAAAGTCAAATACTTAAATAAGAAAGCTTATTCCGTTTCGCATTTATTGTCAGGAAATGAATGTCTCTGTTCTTTTAATGCTTCACCAGATGTCATGGTGCATTATAGAGTGAATCTCAGCCCAGAATTTCATAATGGAAAAGTTTTATGACTGCGTTTTGGCCCGTCTTTGTCAATTCATAAAATCTGCCACGCAATAACGCTGCATTCCCAACACAAGTCGGGGGTCCCGATTTGTTTATTTATTTATTTTTATTTGATTGGCTAAAATGAATTAGTCTAATCTCGTTTCCACGCTGTTGATTATGAATGTTGTGTCTGTGCCACGTTTCTCACACAAGTGAAATGATCTCTCATGCATTAACTGATTAAATGTCGTTTCATAATCATGCCATTACACGGGTCGCATTTATAATTATTAACATGGGCTATAAACAGGAAATGCGGTAATTAAACCACTGAATTACACTGGAATCACACTGGAATCCACGTCTTTAGGCTTTTCAATGATGCAAGATCAGTTTCATTTTACATGAATGGTGACACCCTGGGGAATTACATCACCACTTTATAGGCTACAGCCTAAGCAGAGGGGTTTAAAGTGGGAAAATCCACTACATAGCTTATGAACAATGGAAAACTTTCTAATTAAATATTAATCGCAGCACGTCAGATGAAAAATCACAAGCACGGGTGAAGTGATTAATAACAGGGTGGTTTTGTCTGGGAATGAAAATTAAAGTGGAATTTTTATGGGGTAACGTGTGGAAAAATAAAATATACACTTAAAAAAAATATTCATTCAATTTACAAGATTTTTAAGGTAAGTGGTCGCAATCAATTTATTTAAGCTACATTTAAGAAAAATAATTAGAAAAACACAACAAAAAACATTTGTTTAAATGTAGCTTAAATAAATTGACCTTAAAAAATTTAGTAAATTGAATGAATCATTTTTTTCAGTGTATTATGTTTAACGAACACCAGATTTTTTAACTCATTCCCTAACAGCCATTTTTGAAAAGTTGCCCGCCAGAATTTTTCACAAAAATTTTCTTCTAAAAATAAATAAACATACAAATGTATCAAATGAAAGGACAGACCCTCTGCTTTTAAACAACAAACAATAATAATGCTTATAAACTTAAATAAGGGTATTTTTCTTTTTTTTTAAATTTAGCAAAAAGCTGAAATAATTGTATATTTGTGAAGGAATTTTTTAGAGATCAGGGCTGCGTTTCCCGACAACGTTCTCTCTTAGCGCGCTACGAAGACTCTTAAGTTAAACCTTAACTACAGGTTTACCTTTTCTAGGCGTGTTTCCCGAACTGTACCTTAGCGGGTTTCTTAAGGTATACTTTCTTACGTACGACGTTACCAGGTGCTGTCCATGGCGATGGTGCTGAATAGGTTGATATCGATTGCTCGACAATCAATTGTTCACTTTATGTAATAGGTACTTCGCTGCGTTATGAGAGAGCGGTGTTATTTATTAAAGAAACATTTCAGAAATAGTTCAAGTTACATTTATTAGGAATATCTGGTAAAAATATTTCAAATTGCAAACAACTAAATATAAACCTTGAATATTTTATTTTATATCAAACCCGTGCAAAACTCGCAACTTCATGTCCAAAAGTATCATGCATAAAGTGCTCCAATGCATCCATTATTCCTTCACTTTAAAGGATAATTTATATTAGGGGTTCCCAATAAATGCATTGCACAGGGAAATAAGGTGGGTCGTGCAAGTCACCTGGCTTGGCATTACACTTAAAATATAGAAAAACAAATTGTTGTTCACGCGTTTATGTGTTTGGACACTGCGCAAGCAGCGCGTTTACAATGCGGATAACGCTTAATGGACGCATTTCTGGAGCCGCGCCTGTCTGTTTACCTTAAATATAACATAAAATATATATTATATGATATATAAATATATAGTATGATTGTTTTAGGTTTAAGCTTTGATTAGTTTTAATGTGGAAAATTTGTTGACCTTATACAAGCAATTATCAAGTGGAGCATTTTCTTTTTAATGTTTATAAAGAATATGGCATGCAGTTGCCTCAAAGTTATAAAACATTAAAAAAAACTTCGATGCAAAGTCGAATTAACATCAATAATAATATTTAGGAAAATCAACAATTATGATTTTGTGATGAATGTGCTCCCGTGGCATGCAATTTTTTAACTTGATTTGTTTTATTTGCAGCTAAAATAGCCGGTAAACTAAAGATTTAACGGATATGAAATTCACAAATAAAATAGTAAGATTCGCTGTATAGCTGCCTGCCATAGTTTCACCAACTCCTCCACCCAAAATCTTTTTTAAATAGTTTCTTTAGCCTGTAATAATAGTTCACAGCTGATGTTCCTTTGGAAAAAAATATAAAAAATCTAACAACCATCAGTGTAATAATGTCTAATTATGTGAATGTTTTATTCTTTAAATAAATAAAAAATGCCTAATTTAACACGGAGTGTACTTCAACTTTTTTTTAAACAGATATTTAGTTATATAGACTGCAATCTACACAAGCTTTTATCACAGTCATGGCCCCTAGTGGAGTCAAGTGGGATAAGGTATAGCTAAGATTGCTCCAGACCAACCTTCCGAACGAACGACTTACAGAAGAGATACGTAACTAAGAACGTTTCGGGAAACACGTATTAACGATAAGGTACAGCTTAAGGTACAACTTAAGAACGACGTAGAGCTAAGAAGGTTTCGGGGAACGCAGCCCAGATTTAGAGCGAAGATCAAAACATACACAGAGTTTAAAATTAGTAAATAATGTTTTGGCTTCAGATTGTTCATAAATTATCTAGTGGATAATTGCGGTATTGCAGATTAACATAAAAATTCACAACTTCGACTTTTTTAATGCAAATGTTTTCTCTTAATTGATGAAATATCTCGTCAATGGCGGGGAAAGAGTTAAGTACTCATCAAAAAAACAGATGAGTTTCTTAGACTGTAAATGTTGAACTGTGTATTAGTGTTGTTTTGAGATCGTGCTATAGATTGCCGATACACGATAGTATCGGGGGTGGGCCAATGGTTTCCTCATTTATTTATTACACATTTATAACAAGTCACTTGATTGGTAGACAAAAAAGAAGCTGATTTTCTCTAAGGGCAACACTGTCATGACCGCAACCTTTTTAAAACTGATGCCATAAATCCAAGTGCGTCTTTAAGCCCAGGCGCTCTGAAATTTTCCTGCGTGCCAGGGAGTGGGAACAACAAACTCGCTGGTTTTAAACCCCTCCGTGCCTAACAACCTCTCTAGTGCAAGGAAATGTCAGAGCCGCGTGAATTACAAGCTTATGTGCGAGCCCAAGTCATGCTCATGTTACAAGTTCATGTGCCAGGAGGTGTCCATCCCGCATACATTCAAGTCCAAGCAAGAGATGCATACATTAAATCCAGGCAGTTGCGAGAAGGAATCTGTGCATGTTACAAGCTATCTTGCGCAAAGTGAAGCTCACAAACCCCTCATGCAAGGAAAAGCACGGAATGCGCATGTTAATATGAAACTATGATGACAATAATAATAATTATTATTGACAATTATCGTCATGAAAGCCTGTTATTGGCCATTTGTCTGAGGATCTTTAGTATAGTAAAGACAATAGTATCGTCTATCAGCACAACCCTACTGTGTATCCTAAAATAGGATATGACACTAGAATCTACTTTGGTCTTGATCAAACCCAACACATTTTTTTAAACGGCACCAGTTTACATACCTGCCATGTATTTTCAATTTTGGCTTTGCCCACATCTAAAATTCAAACTCAGCAACCATCTATGTTTTGTAATTACTGTAATTTGAACAGGCTGGTGTTGGGAATACGCTCCACAGCATACAAACAGCAATTTCAACAAAATACGTCACGCTCAGTTTCTGTAAATTGGGTTAGTTTGGTCAAAGTAAAAAACTCATCACCTACATAACCAATGGGAACTTTGTCCCATGCAGCGAATTGGAAACTACATACGTTTCCACCTGCATAGCTGCAGATGGTAAACTGGGGTTCCCTCTCCAACTGTTGGGTTATAAATTAACCTATGCTGGGTTGTTTCAACCAATGTTTGGGTCAAATATAAACATTTTAGGTTAGGTTTGTCCTTTTTGGACACTACCATGAAAATAAAGCAGCATTGTTTTGAGTGCTGTCATTTAAAACGACCAAAGAAATGACAAAAAAATTAATAAATGTATATCTATTACATGACTCATATACTACATTCTAAGTCCTCTATTTCTCATTTCTGCGTAGGTCCTACAGCATAGCCTCGACACCGGTGGCTACGCGGCGGTTTTCATTCATATTTCTGTGCCGTTGTCCTTTTGTTGCAGTTTGAGTTAAATCACTCCTCAACTTGGCCCATCTTTGTTTTTACCATCACAAAAGCAGAAATTAAACATTTTGTTAAAGATGATGTAAGATGATTTCTGAGCTTCAGTGCAGCACCTACGCATTTAAATATGTTTTGCATTAATCATCGAACCCAGTCTCATGGAGATGCGTAGAAATAGCATGAAGTGTGAAAACACGTGCAATACATACGCCAAATTCCAATTTGGTGTGCATATGATAGCCAGTCCTTCCCGTTCACTTAAAATGGCACCTATTGCATCTTTTTTTGTCGTTTTATGTATTGGTTTCTCAATTTTTTACCATTGTCACTTGGGTTTGTGGTTAGAACAACTTTCTGTTACATAAAATGACATCCTAACCCAAACCCTAAGTCTAACCCCAACTCCAAGCAACCATGGCTTAAAAATAGACACAACTTGGAGAAACCATACATTAAATAACGTCCTAAAGCAAATCTCAAATCTAAACCCAAACCTAAGCAAAAATGGTTTAAAACACTGAAAATAATTGAGAAACCAATTCATAAAACACAACAAAAAGATGCACTGTTTTAAGTGAACGGAAAGGACTGGCGTGTCATATGCACGCCAAATTGGAATTTGGCATATGTATTGCACGAGTTTTTACACTTCGTGCTATTTATATGCATTTACCAGCCCAGTCTCACGAAATTTCGTTATATAGTCACGCTATTTTCGTGATATTATCATAAATTTCCGTGTTTTTTCGTGATCGTATATCGAATTCCTGTTTCCGTGTGTTTATCACGTATTGGTTACACAACTGTTTTGTCCTATTTTGTAACCATTGTCGCTTCGGTTAGGGTTAGATTTACATAAAATGACATCCCTACCCAAACCCAACTCTAACCCTAATGCCAGGCAACATATAAAAAAATAAAATCGGGAAAAATAGTATAAGGGTGATTCTCACGAAAACTTGGTTTTAAAAATGTCAAGCATGAAAATGTAAAAATTGCTTAAATTTACTTCTTTCCCACCAGACATTGAAAAACAAAGTCTGGAGTAAATGGGAACATTAATTTAAAAACTTGTACTTATCATTTAACACTTTTTGTAACATAATTTAAAAAATTAGTCCTAAAAAATCTCATTACCGCAACAGTCAGAAAACATCAACACTGACATATTTTCAAAATGACATGACAAACCTGAAAGAACATAATTTGGAGATTCTGCACATGCATTTAAAATCAAAGTATTATGCTTCTATTAATTAAATTAACATTTAATAAACATCTGTTGCGGTAATGATAATTAAAATGTCGTGTAAGCATTCTGACAAGACAATATTTCAAATTAACTGTAAAAATAAGATCTTACCTGGTAGCCATCTTGAAGTAACTGGTCCATGTGCTTGGTCACTCAAAATCAAACTTTATTAAAATTCTGTATGTGTAATTAAACTGCTCTCAAAAAGTGCCGCGGAGGATGAGAACATCAGGCATGGACACATCATTTTCCCAAGTTTTCTTCACCATTATTATACATGAAAATTCAGTAAATATTTTTTCTGTCATCTAAAGTAGTCCAGCAAAACATCCATTTATTTTTTTTCTTAATATTTTTGTGTTAATTTGATTAAATACAACATAACGCATGTTCAAACACAGCCGGACACATTGCGGTAATGAGAATTTCAGCAGAAAATGAGATAAAATTTCCAATTATAAATTCTCATGTTGAAACCACACACCGTGCAAGGTAGAACACAGCACTGTGTCAATTCCGATGCTTTTTAATGTTACTATATTACACATTCTAAAGCTAAAATCATTAGTGACGTGGTGCTTCAATGGTTTCGTGAGAATCACCCATAAACCAATATATAAAGTGACATTGTAATGCAAGCACCAAATCTAACCCTAAACCAAAGTGACAATGGTTAAAAAATAGGAAAAAGCAGTTGAGTAACCAATACGTGATAATCACACGAAAACAGGAATTCGCTATACGATCAAGAAATTCGTTATTATATCACGAAAAAAGAATCAAAAAATTACGTGACTATATCACGAAACCTTGTGAGACTGGGAAGGCATTTACATGAGACTGGGTAGAAATCATCTTACATCATCTTTAACAAAATGTTTAATAAGGCTGACTTAATTATTATGTGTGTATCGAAAGACTCGTGTTGACATGTTAGTCTTGACACCAGTGTTTAACTTGCATTAAAAATGTTAAAAATCATTAAACAGGGTTGAATGGTATGAGTCTAACTGAAATATTACCATACGCCTTGATGCAAGTTACACTAATTCACTCTGCGCAGTTTAGTGAAATTACTCTGCTGCAATGACGTCCTAGAAATAGAACTGTAAATGTATTATTCTGCAAGTGCTTTGCAGCTATATTACAGATGTTTATCACTATTATTTGTCATAACAAGTGATGCTGCCCAGGACTTTACAAAGAGAGCCGAATTATAAGAAGATGCAAAGTAGCATCTTTCTTTAAATGACTTATGAGCTGTTTTGCTGATGTTACCAAAGCCATGCGGGTGGGGGGAGTTATATTACTTTCACAAGCCGATCAAATCCTGATGGATAAAATCAAGCCCTTTCCTACATTAACTGCAATGCAGTATATTTCCTCTTGGAAACATCACATTATAAAAGTTAAATGCATTGCAAATGTCATACGCCATTGGCCATGAAAAGTTTTCCTTGAGTTAGATGGAGGAGAAATTGGCACCCCATCAAATGAACATTCTGACATATCTTAAGACATGCACCTCAGTATAGCTCAGTTGGTGAAGCACTATTTAGGCAGTGCAAAGGTCATGGGTTTGAGTCCCAGGACACACACATGGGTGATTCTCACGAAACCATTGAAACACCACGGCACTAATGATTTTAGCTTTAAAATGTTTAATATAGTAACATTAAAAAGCATCAGAATTAACACAATACTGTGTTCTACCTTGCACAATGTGTGATTTCAACATAAGAATTTATAATTGGAAATTTTATCTCATTTTCTGCTGAAATTCTCATTACCGCAATGTGTCCGGCTGTGTTTGAACATGCGTTATGTTGTAATTTAATCAAATTAACACAAAAATATTAAGAAAAAAAATAAATGGATGTTTTGCTAGACTACTTTAGATGACAGAAAAAATATCTACTGAATATACATGTATAATAATAATGAAGAAAAATTAGGAAAATGATGTGTCCATGCCTGATGTTCTCATCCTCCGCAACACTTTTTGAGAACAGTTTAAGCACACATACAGAATTTTAATAAAGTTTGATTTTGAGTGACCAAGCACATGGACCAGTTACTTCAAGATGGCTACCAGGTAAGATAATTTTTTTACAGTTAATTTGAAATATTGTCTTGTCAGAATGCTTACACGACATTTTGATTATCATTACCGCAACAGATGCTTATTAAATATTAATTTAATTAATAGAAGCATAATACTTTGATTTTAAATGCATGTGCAGAATCTCCAAATTATGTTCTTTCAGGTTTGTCATGTCATTTTGAAAATATGTCAGTGTTGATGTTTTCTGACTGTTGCGGTAATGAGATTTTTTAGGACTAATTATTTTTAATTATGTTACAAAAAGTGTTAAATGATAAGTAAAAGTTTTTAAAGTAATGTTCCCATTTACTCCAGACTTTGTTTTTCAATGTCTGGTGGGAAAAAAGTAAATTTAAGCAATTTTTACATTTCCATGCTTGACATTTTTAAAACCAAGTTTTCGTGAGAATCACCCACATACTAATGAAATGTTTAGCTTAAATGGAGCTTAAAAGGCCTTATAAACTAAGACGTATAAGTTTGCTGACTGGGCAAATAAATCAGCTGACTGAGACACCCATAGCATTTTTGAGCGGATAAACCTAAGCGTCCGCACACTCACATTTCAACATCTACTATAATCGTGAAACATCATTTGTCCCCTCACAAGTGCACAACACACCCATGAGTTCAGTAGGAGGTGTGGACTCTGTCCTCGCTAAAGTCAAAACTCAATGCTTCAGTAATCTCCCAGGTCGCACTGCTTACACGGGTCATTGTAGCGCCGCCCCACGCAGCGGCATATTTGTCCACATGCGCCATCGGTGCCTGATGAGGTCACCCGGTTACCCTGCGGCCACTCTGATAAAGATGATTTGGCGTAATTGTGTTATCACCTGCTGGGCAAAGGGCAGCGCTTTCTAAGATGGCAGTATTGGATTCCTGCAAGCTTTTAGTCTGACTGTGTCAATGT
The DNA here is from genome assembly GCF_027580225.2 of Misgurnus anguillicaudatus. Classification (NCBI taxonomy): domain Eukaryota; kingdom Metazoa; phylum Chordata; class Actinopteri; order Cypriniformes; family Cobitidae; genus Misgurnus; species Misgurnus anguillicaudatus. Next base: position 10,071,533 of record NC_073339.2, on the reverse strand, counting down.
GCAGGAATTTCCACAAAAAATCAATTGGGAGGCGCAGGGGGGTATTTTGACTTATAATCCCAGAACTGCAGTTGCCTCTGCTGACACGAGGAATCAGAGTCATTATGAAGAAATATGGTTTCGCTATTTTTGCTGAGAAAAAGGTCTCTGTGTACAAGTTTATAATACAGTCTAACGAACGCTGAAACTCCAGAATTTTGGAGTTGACTGCTGTAATGCATCATTATGAAGAAGCCAGACGATGTCAATGTGTCAATGTTTATTTACTCGCTTATTGAGCTTGTCAGCTTTCACCGTGTTTGACACAACCAAGAGTTTGTGATAACTGTAATAATAACTTTAAACTTTATAACTATAAACTTACTCTAGTGTCTCATTTTCACTTCACTTCTTTCATTCTTCATTCTTTTATTATACATTTTTCATTTATTCTTCATTCTTCCGTTCTTCGCTCTTCATTCTTTCATTATTCATCATTCTTTTGTTTTTCTTTTTTTCATTCTTCCGTTCTTCTGTTGTTTCATTCTTTCATTATTCCATTCTTTCGTTCTTTCTTTCTTTGTTCTCCTATTCTTTTGTTCCTCCTTTCTTCCTTTATTCGTTCTTCCGTTCTTTCATTCTTTCGTTCTTCGTTCTCCATTCTTGCGTTCTTCATTCTTCCATTCCTCGTTCTCCCTTTTCCGTTCTTCCATTCTTTGTTCTTTCATTCTTTCGTTCTTCCATTCTTTCATTCTTTTATTATTCATTCTTTCATTCTGCATTCTTAATTTGTTCACTCTTTGTTCTTTCATTCTTCCATTCTTCATTCTTTCATTCCTTTATTATTCATTCTTTCATTCTGCATTCTTAATTTTTTTCACTCTTTTTTCTTTCATTCTTTCATTATTCATTCTTTTGTCTTTAATTTTTTCATTCTTCCATTCTTCTGTTCTTTCATTCTTCATTCTTTCATTATTCCGTTCTTTCGTTCTTCCTTTTTTGTTCTTTTATTCTTTTGTTCTTCCTTTCTTCCTTTTTTCGTTCTTTCATTCTTTATTCTTCTGTTTTTCGTTTTCCATTCTTCCGTTCTTCCATTCTTCGTTCTCCGTTTTCTATTCTTCCATTCTTAGTTCTTTCATTCTTTCATTCTTTCATTCTTTCATTCTTCCATTCTTCGTTCTTTCATTCTTTCATTCTTTCATTCTTTCATTCTGCATTCTTAATTTTTTCACTCTTTGTTCTTTCATTCTTTCATTATTCATTCTTTCATTCTGCATTCTTAATTTTTTCACTATTTTTTCTTTCATTCTTTCATTATTCATTCTTTTGTCTTTAATTTTTTCATTCTTTCATTATTCCGTTCTTCCGTTCTTTCGTTCTTCCTTTTTTGTTCTTTTATTCTTTTGTTCTTCCGTTCTTCCTGTTTTCGTTCTTTCATTCTTCAGTTTTTCGTTTTCCCTTCTTCCGTTCTTCCATTCTTCGTTCTCCTTTTTTTATTCTTCCATTCTTAGTTCTTTCATTCTTTCATTCTTTCATTCTTTCATTCTTCCATTCTTCGTTCTTTCATTCTTTCATTCTTTCATTCTTTCATTCTTTCATTCTTTCATTCTTTCATTCTTTCATTCATTCATTCTTTCATTCTTTTATTATTCATTCTTTCATTCTTTTATTATTCATTCTTTCATTCTGCATTCTTAATTTTTTCATTCTTCGTTCTTTCATTCTTTCATTCTGCCGTTCTTTCGTTCTAAGTTCTTTCATTCTATCATTCTTTAGTCTTTATTCTTTCATTCTTTTATTATTCATTTTTCATCCTGCATTCTTTCATTCTGCATTCTTTCATTCTGCATTTTTTCGTTCTTCCGTTCTTTGATTTTCATTCTTTTATTATTCATTATTCATTCTTCATTCTTTTATTCTGCATTTCATTTTTTCTTTCTTTGTTCTTTCTTTCATGATTCTTTCATTCTTTCATTCTGCATTCTTTTGATTTAACATTCTTTCGTTCTTTCATTCTTTCGTTCTACATTCTTTAGTTTTTTCATTCTTTCATTCTTAGATCTTCATTATTTAATTCTTCATTCTTTCATATGTGATTCTTTTATTCTTTATTATTCTTTATTTTATTATTCATTCTTCATTCTGAATTCTTTCATTCTGTATTCTTTTATTCTGCATTCTTCCTGTTCTTTCGTTCTTCTATTTTTCCATTCTTTCGTTCTTTCATTCTTTATTATTTATTCTTTCATTCTTTTATTATCATTCTTCATCCTGCATTCTTTCATTATTTCATTCTGTCTTTCTTTCTTTTATTCTTTATTCTTTAATTCTTCATTCTTTGTTCATCATTCTTTAATTCTTTATTTTTTCAGTTTTCATTCTCAATCTTCATAATTTTTTCATAATTTCTTAATTAAATTTTTTATCATTTCATCTCATTATTCCATTTAATTTCATTCCATTTTATTCTATTTCATTCCATTATGTCTAACTTTAAAAAGGTGTTTTAAATACAATATTCTAGTACCATATTCTATATACTTTATAATTTTCCTATTTTCTATCAATTCCTTTTCCTTTTATTCTATACGTTTTTTCTTATGTCTCTAATGTTTAATTATAAATTTGCAACAATTCTGAAAAGCGCTATAGATATAAAAGTGAGTTGAAATGAATTAGAAAATACAGGAAACACATGCAGCCGCTAACCTCTATTAGCAAAAACATAAATATCTCTCTCTAACACGCACTTACACGGTCACACAAATACTAAGTTGTACCTCCACATTCAACATTACAGGCACCGCATCTTAAATGCAGTGTAGACACTTTTAGGTCTTTTCCGATGTGCTCTGTATAACATTCAGAACTGTGTTTGATGCTTTAAGTTACTCAGACCATTAGACTGAGTACATCTCACATGCCAAATTCAAAGGACACGTCTCCAGACCATCAGCAAAGTGGACATTGGCGCTTATGGCCTAAGACAGAGGAACGTTGGACAAGGAATTTCACTCCCTGCAGGATCTGTGCCAACCTAATGTATATTCAACAGTTCAGGAAAAGGTGATGGTCCCTATTGAAAATATGTCACCTCATATTCAAGTTGTGAGCCAGCAGGGCATGATGCCAAGCAGCAGGAGACCACTGTGAGAAAGGCAGGTTTGACCTGAGATATCTAAGCCTGGTGACCTTTGAGGATTTGATAGATGCTTTGCTGCATCATCGTGTACTTCAGTGTGCAAGAGGTCGACAGGCCGCTCAATAGACAAGATGGAAGGACAAGGGCAGGAAGTGAATGCTTCCCATGGCCATTTAAATACTGTATTAGATGGCAAATAACATAATTGTACCAGATGGTAAAACATTTTTGTAGACAAAAATTAAAAATTAAGTTTAAAAACCTGATTGCTGTGTTTTATTTTTTTATTAAAAACAAGACACGAAGCACTGAAAAGAAAGAAAGAAGAGATGGATGAGTGGATGGAAGTTAGTAAGGGAAGAAGGAAGGAAGGAAAGACATGGATGGATGGATGGATGGATGGATGGATGAAAAAGTAATAAAATGAAAAATAATTCAATGAATGAATGAATGAAAGGATAAAAGAAAGAAAAAAAGGAGGAGATGGATAAGTGGATGAAAGTTAGGAAGGAAGGAAGGAAGGAAGGAATGATGGATGGATGGATGGATGGATGGATGGATGGATGGATGGATGGAGTGGGTGAGTGAGTGAGTGAGTGAGTGGGTGAGTGGGTGGGTGGGTGAGTTGGTGAGTGAGTGAGTGGGTGAATGAAAGGGTGAATGAAAGGGTGAAAGAAAGGATGAATGAATGAAAGGGTGAAAGAAAGGATGAAAGAAAGGATGAATGAAAGGATGAAAGAAAGGATGAATGAAAGGATGAAAGAAAGGATGAAAGAAAGGATGAAAGAAAGGATGAAAGAAAGGATGAAAGAAAGGATGAAAGAAAGAAAGAAAGAAAGAAAGAAGAAATGGATGAGTGGATTGAAGTTAGGAGCAAAGGAAGGAAGGAAGAATAATTAAATCAATTAATGAATATAAGAAAGAAAGAAAAGAAGGAAGGTAGGATGGATGGATGAATGGAAGGAATGAAAGACATGGATGGATGGATGGATGGATGGATGAAAAGGGAATGAAAAGAAGAAAAATTTAATGGATGAAAAGATAAAAGCAAGAGATGGATGAGTGGGTTGAAGTTAGGAAGGACAGAAAGAAAGAAAGAAAGAAAGAATGAAAGGATGAATATAAGAAAGACATAAAGAAAGAAGGAAACTAAGTAAAGTAGGATTGATGTGTGGAAGAAAGAAGGGGAAAAATGAATAATTGAACGAACGAACGAACGAATGAATGAATGAATGAATGAATGAATGAATATAAGAAAGAAAGGAAAAGATAGGAAGAGAAGATGGATGGATGAATGGAAGGAAGGAAAGACATGGATGGATTGATGGATGGAAAGAAGGAATGAAAGGAAGAATAATTCAATAAATGAAAGAAAGAAAGAGGTGGATGAGTGGATTGAAGGAAGGAAGGAACGAAGAAAGGAAGGAAGGAAGGAAGGAAGGATGGATGGATGGATGGATGGATGGATGGATGGATGGATGGATGGATGGATGGATGGATGGAAAGAAGGTATGAAAGGAAGAATAATTCAATGAAAGAAAGAAAGACAGAAAGATAGAAAGATAGAAAGAGGTGGATGAGTGGATGGAAATTAGGAAAGGAAGGAAGGACCGAAGGAAGGATGGATGGATAAATGGAGGGAAGGAAAGACATGGATGGATGGATGGATGAATTGAAGGAAGGAAATACATGGATAGATGGTGAATGGATGAAAAGAAGGAATGAAAGGAAGAGATGGATGAAAGTTAGGAAGGGAAGAAAGGAAGGAAGGATGAAAAGGAAGAATGAATGAATGGATGGAAGGGTGGAGGGATGGATGGAAGGAAGGAATGATGGATGGAAGGAAGGATGGATGGATGGATGGATGGATGAAAGAAAGAAAGAAAGAAAGAAAGAAAGAAAGAAAGAAAGAAAGAAAGAAAGAAAAGAAACCATTCATCCTGAAGACAGTAACTAGGCTGGCACAGGACCATACAGGTACCAGAATACAGTATGGCCCTCAGATCATTGCAATTCATGTCAGATTTGTTCAGCCAATCACTTGAGCCGTAAATGTCATGTGACTAATCACTAGAAAAATGATGTCATGACGTTGATATTTGGCTGATTGGCACCCCAAGTTGTTGTAAACTCCAAAAGCCTTCACAAGAAATGATCCGAAGAGGCAATATGAAGGGAAACCACACCAGGAAAAAAGTTTGACATTCCTCCTAATGTAAACTTAATCAAAACTACTGATACAGGTACTTCTGAATAGTTGTCAAATGAGAAATGTACCTGTAAGAAGCAAAATTTGGTAGTTTCACAATCTACTCCGGGCTACACAATCTAGTCGGGCTACTCATCCATGTTAATCACCCAAACCATGAGCTCACAGATTAAACGGGACACCTAGGAACAATCACAAAGTACAATGCTAGAATTTAAAACAGATTCATGTATGAATTTATGAATAAGAAACATTATTTATAGGTCACTAATTTGAAAGGCACATTGAACGTGTGAAAACTTTTTACAAAAGGTCAAATTTTCCTGCGTTCACTGAATCACACAGGATGCTTTTTGGACCGTTCTCAAATCATGCTGGGATAACACGGATCATCGGCTTTTGCAGAAACCAGTGGATGCCAGCATGAATGCCGCTGTGCTTAAAGCAAAAATTATCAGAAGAATTGATTTTTTCACTAAGATTATTTAAAATAAAACATTCTTGCCCTGTGACTGTTGATTTATAAAACACATTATTTTATAAATACACGCACATAAATATTTCACTGCCTCTGTAAATGATAAATAAGCTTAGGAAGTTGATCCATTGTGAACTAAAGGTCACAGTGAACGATTTTTACTGCCACATAAAATCCAAAGCAAGTAATACGGTATGCACATAAACCTGTCTGTAATGTTCCCCTTAACCGCGCCGTTTATAACCTACAACGAAAAGGATTTTCAGCCCATTTCTGTCGGAGGACCCTGCAAGGGAAGCGTAACGCATCAAAACATCTCTCAACACACAATAATAATTCATTCAACCGCACCCAAAACGATGCCCTATTAGTGTCGACAGCAGCGGTTGAGATGTACAGCTGAGTGTGTGAGATATCACAATGCTCTCTTTCTTTTATTTATGACGCATACTTTCAGGTTAGGGAACGTATGGAGCCGTTTGATACAATGAGGGCATGTGCAACTGGCGGTCTTGGATAAGGTGGGAAATGATGCGTTTCCTGTTGAAGATGAAAATGTGTCTCTTTATGCGAGTTGGGCTCGGAAATCTTGGTTGGAATGGCTTCACGGGGCTTCTTAGCAATGGGGTTTTAACGGTACTTAAAGTGCCTTAAACTTTCCAGACATCCCAAGCTATTTTATTACGTAAGACATCTGCATACAACTATAATGTGCTAAATAAAAATAGTGATCTGTGAAAAAAAGTCTATATTTTGTTAGTTGCTTAATAAATCCATTTTTCCTCACTCTCATCATCCTCTTCGTCAACCTTACTGTCTTAGAAAATTTCCAAATGTATTTCATGCCCACAGATCTTCAATAAGGTAAAGATGGGGGACAAAATGGCTACATGCTTTTCCTGCAGTCTAACCCACAATATGCTGGTGTGCAGATAACAAAGACCCAATGAAACAAGACAAAATAAGCTGACCTTCAAAAGGATGAGAGTTTGAATAACAGGAATTACCTGACAGAGATATACTCCCTCTAGTGGGAACAGCAAAGCACGCCAGCAGGTGTTCGAAATAATGCAAGGAAATTTGCATGAGGACAAATTGGCCTGTTATAATGATCTAGAGAACCTGAGACCTCTCAAGGCCATATATACAGCAGACTAATAACAGCGGTCCTATGAGTTATGCAACAGCCCTGCAGGACACAGATGCATTTTAGCCCGCCTATCCACAACTGCAATGACAAAAGGTCATTTTGGGAAGAACACTGTAAATTTACGTGCAGACAGAAAAGGAATTGACAAATGCACCTATAGTGCAGCAATAGAGACAGAGCGCAGCACGTCATAACCTGAAAACCACGCCCACCGGGGGGGAAAGCAATCCAACGGTCTCCATTGACTTTGTATTGCAAGAGGCCGCCTCCTTGTCATTTCTGGCTTATAACAAAAAACTAAATAATGCCTAAAAGCTGCTTTGTGACAATATGTACAGCTAACAAGCCAAAGAAACCAGAAATAAGTTTTTATAAGCTGTCGAGCCGCAAAACCCAGTCTCCAAGGAGAACAAAGTGGATCGCCGACCACGTCTCCCCCTGTTTTACTAACAGGAGCACCATGAAAAGTTGCCTGTTTCCATTTTTGTGTCTAAACGTTCGTTTTTTGAAGTCGACAGCCCATAAAAACGTATTTTTTTTTTTTTTGGCGTGTTAGATGTACACCTTGTCACACAGCGGCTTTTACGTATTATTTGTTTTTAAGTTTAATCTGTAAATAAGTTTTTATAAGAAAAAATTCCGTAGAAATGTCAATGTTATTGCAGCTGGGTTGCCGGTAATTTACCGTAGATTTACATTTATGTTATTTACTGGCAAGAGTTTGTTCAAAGTTAAATAAATTTTATATATTAACAAGTCTTTATCTTTACAGAATAAAACTATACAATAACAACCTCATGCAAAGCATTCTGGGAACCAGAAATCATCATCAACCTTTTTCTGTTTTTTGCTTCAGATTTTGTTTCCCAGAATGTTTTGCTTGATGCTGTTTTTTTAGTTTTACTCTGTAAAGACAAAGACTTGTAAATGTTTAATGTTCATTTAACTTTGAACAAACTCTTGCCAGTAAATAATATAAATGTAAATCTACGGTAAATTACCGGCAACCCAGCTGCAATTTCTACGGAATTTTTTTACAGTGTTAAATTTTCTTCAAAAACACCAAATTTTTACCAAAAAACTGAAATAATTGCATTTTTGTGAAGGAATTTTGTTAGAGATCCGATTCAGACCGATTGTCAAAACATACATGGAGTTTAAAATTAATAAATAACTTTTTTGCTTCAGTGTTTTTATAAATTGGGTACGAGCGGTATTACAGATTACCATGTTTTCTCTTAATTGACGAGATACCTCATCAATGGCAGGAAATTAGTTAAGAAACGTATATATGTTCCTAGTTTAAAGCAACATTAAAGAGTTTTTGCTCCCCCTACAGGTTGGAAGCAGAATTGTCCATTACCACTGTCGTAAATAATTTAGCCTACTGCAGCAAAGCGTGCTCCCGTTTTCTTTTCTTCGCCTTTTTGGAAATGAAACCCTTCCTCTTTTTTTGCAGGCCCCGCCATGATGACAATTGAAAAGCTGCATGAACGCTAATGGTATCTTTCTTTTATATGTACCTGCCAAATATGCTCCACCCACAGCCTGCAGGATGCTTCACTGCCGTAAAGCTAGTTTTGTAGTTTTCACTCAAACTACAGGACCGCGACCCGATGGTTGGTAGTGCGGTTTTGGCCCATAGAGGGCTGCAAAGCGAATGTGAAAGTGCCGTTCACCCTGTTTCGAGTGGATGAATGACTGAAACTTTTTTGGAAACGTTTTTTTAAGGTAAAAAAACTATTTGGTGTTGCTTTAAATTTGTATATATGTATGCATTATATATGCATCAATACGTGCATACACATACACACACACACATATTCTATAACCACTACCTACCACGGTGAATTGGTGCATTAGCATCTGGTGCATAAACACTCAACACCATTTTTATTATCAACTACTGTCGAATACTTGATTAGTTGTTGCAGCCGTACTATGAAGACGTCATTGCATATTACTGCATTTTGCTGAATATTCTGTCAATGCCAGTAATGCTTAGAATGACTCCTTACAATTTACAAAAATAAATATTACAGACTACAAATACAAATACAAATTGAGATAAATCTAAAGAGAATTATGTTATTTGGAAAACACAACAAACCCAGTAAAATATCAAGAAAGTAGAAGTATGAAGAGCTCAGATGCAAAAGCCTGCTACCCCCATCAAAAATGAGATACATGTAATGATATTAACTGAATGCTCTCAGCAAATATTATATGTTCATCCTGTCCTCAAGTCATTAAAAAATACCACTTTGTGGATTTAATTTATTGCAAAAGTGGAGGTTTGGAGTTTAAAAATACTACCATAATGTTAGAGAAAAATCAAGCAAGCACTGCAATGTATCTGGTCTGTATACTTCATTTCATGTGGATGCTACAATAAAATTGATTCTCACAATATTAGGGCATTCGCAATATATTTTATCATTGATAGTTCCTAATCAAGTCTTGCAGGGTTCACCACGAGTACAATATTATTCAAATACGATTCCTAATGAGTGGTAATTTATAGTGATTGAGAACTGTTTGAACCATTAGTGTCACCGCAGACTATTTACCCCATGATGTATGACTCTAAAAGTGGAAATCATATTGATGACTTTCAATATCCAGCAGAATTAAACAGACATGCTTCATGGTCCGTGATGAAGTGTCATTTTATTGCAAAGCGTGACATTTCTCCTAAGGTTAACATTTAGGTGCGTCAAACTATGGATGGATACAGCAGACTGTCACGCCCTCGTGAGATAAACAACAACAGCTGAGAACCGGAGATGAAGTTCAAAGCATGCACTTCAAATTATTTGCAATATTTATGCGATGATGCGAAAATCTCTCTTCTCTCGCCTAATCAAAAACACAAGACATAGTTATGTTGTTTTGCATGCAAACAACAAAACTATCACTAAGACGTGGCAAGACTAGAGCGAGATGTAAACGAGGCCTGTTGGCTGCTACGACAGTTAGCGGCGTCCCTGAAGAGCATCCACTGTTGAGATTACAACTGTACGGCAGGCTGACCCAAAAAGTTCAAAAGACTTGTTGCATCCACACAGCTTCAAAGACGCAACTGTCCTGGGATCCAATTTAGCTTTGCTTTTCGCATTGCGTTCACCGTAAATCGTTACATGTTTGACAAACTAAAATACTGAAGGAGCGAATGAAGTGCGAGGTGTCGGCGGTGGTGGTTCACGCACACTTCACTTGTTATTTTCCTGCTCACTGATCTCAGCAAACTCTTTACAGGGTCTATTAAAAGATGAGAGGCAAAACCAATGTCAGCCCATATACCAACAAAAACACACCGAAATATTACTTTCCTGTTATTCTCGTTTCTATTGGATGTCGAATCTTAAACCCCGTCTGTGCTAATGACTGGGAACAACATCTTCAACTCAGGTAAACCCATACGGGTCTGCTTGTGTAGGGAAGCTATAATAAATTACTTCTTCGGTCCCGGTAACCTGCCAGATCATTCGGCCCCTTTGGACCCTCAAAGGTATTGCCAGATCAGAAGCTTTATTGCAATTTCTTCATGTAGCTCATCAAAAACGACTTTCTTGTTATCCTTTTGTGGCAGCTGTATCCTTTTGCACAGTAACCCACAGTACATATCTAAAAATAGCACCTGTTGTATGATAACAGTGCAGTTGTGGTTTCATTTAAAGGAAAACAACACCCTTTTTCAATATTTTATTATGTTCTTACCTCAACGTAGACTAATTGATACATGCCTATCTTTTTTCAGTGTGTGCAGTTCGTCTTTGCGCAGCGCGTTGTGAATTTGTTGGCATTTGGCCTGGCACCATTCGGTCCTTGGGATCCAAACAGAGATTAATTTAGAAGCAACCAACACTTCCATGTTTTCTTTATTTTAAAGACTGTTACATGAGTAGTTACACGAGCAAGTATGGTCGCACAAAATAAAAGGTGGCGTTTTTTAAGCAGATAAAAATGAGAACTATATTGTATGGCGGACGAGCACTTAGTTTGCAGCACTTCGACCTCGGGCGCAGTAACGTCATGTAACAGTAACATGATGATGTTTTATTTACTTGTGTAACTACTCATGTAACAGTCTTAAAATAGGGAAAATATGGAAGTGTTTGGTGGCTTCTAATTTCATTCCTGTTTGGATCCTAAGGAATGAATGGGGCTAGGCTAAATGCTAACACATTCACGACGCGCTGTACAAAAATGAAGTGCATGTATTGAAAAAATATAGGGATGTATTATTTCCCCAAATTTTCTAAGGTAAGAACATGATAAAATAAAAAAAAACTGTGTTGTTTTCCTTTAAAATAAAGGTAACTAATAGTAGACATTAAAACCAATACACCAATAATACCTTAGTTCATGTCCATTAAAGTTTAAAATGATAAAAATCGGATTTTTTCAAATAATTCAAAGGACCGGAGTCAATTATTCTGCGTATACTACAGTTACCACAGACATTGCTAAGGCATGGCTCTAGTGGTTATTTTAAGAAATTTGACAGGTAAAGTGTGCGTTTAACGAAAAAAATAATGCATACCCATGGAACATTTGTAAACCAATCAGAATAAAGCATTCAACGGGCATGTGGTATAAAATTGGAATTAGATGTATTTAGATTAGTTTGGTAACATGATGATGTTTTATTTACTTGTGTAACTACTCATGTAACAGTCTTTAAATAGGAAAACATGTAAGTGTTTGGCGGCTTCTAAATTCAACCCTGTTTGGATCCTAAGGAATGAATGGGGCTAGGCTAAATGCTAACACATTCACGACGCGCTGTACAAAGATTAAGTGCACGCATTGGAAAAATATAGGGATGTATTAATTCGTCTAACTGAGGTAAGAACATGGTCAAATTTTGAAAAACTGTGTTGTTTTCCTTTAAAATAAGGGTGACTAATAGTAGACATAAAACCAATAATACCTTAGTTCACGTTCATTAAAAAGTTAAAAATATGATTTTAGTATGAAAATGAATAAGATAAAATAACAATGCACATAATAGGGTACATGCGGACCCAATAATTTACTTTTATCCAAAGTGACTTTTTCAGTATGTCTTTTAAACCCATGACCTTTGCGCTAATAATTCAATGCTTTGCCTAACGATCTACAGAAACAGGATAATGTAATCAGTGTGTCATCATGCAATGTTACAAGCCTACGAATGTGTGCACATTTTTTATATATTTAATTTATTCCATTTAATTATTATTTTCATGAACCGTATGTAGCAATCAAAGCACAAATTGTTTTCAAAGGCGTACGGGTTGGTGGTTTATTCCGACCCGAATTAAGCTCTGCATGGATCCAACAAGAATGTTTTCTGTGTAGTAATCAAAGATCAGTAAGCATCGCTTACCAAGACATAAAACCTCTCAATAATAGAGACTAAATTAAGATTAAATGGCCTTTGCCTGAGGGGTGTTTGATTAGTCTTGTGTGAATTTAAGCAGGGAAAGGGTTCTGACCCATCGGGACTCTGAGAAAAGCTCGCTAACTGGGGGCAAAGAGACCGAATGTGAATCCGCCGGCGGGATAAATAATTAGGATTTCGTGTTAAGGTCACTGCTGTTCATTTACTAAGAAAATTCACAAAGAAAATGTGCAATTTATGACAATTTCTGAAAAGTTGCTTAGTTGTGGTATTTTGAAGGCTTTTTGAAGTCATTACACGATAATTGCAAATATTTTAGACTCAGAATGACTTTGGCTGACAACTGTATGTATCATAAGGATCCCATTTGACATTTTTTTGTTTACTAAATTAGTTATTTAAGGTGTTTTGCAAATGTGCATTATGTAAGGAAATGTGACAGGTAAGGTATGCATTTAACGAAAAATACATGGAACATTTCTCATCCAATCAGAATAACGCATTCAATGGGCCTGCGGTATAAAATTGGAATTAGATAGTTTTTAGATTAGTTCTGTCCTAAAACAAACCCTCTGCTTCATTTTTGGGTGCAACGCATGGATCATCCTGTCAGTGTATCTAATTTGTAACACTGACAGACTGTAAATTATCCTTTATATATTTTATAGGATGAAATGTTACTCAGAATTGAAATCGCTGTCCATCTTTCAGATCGCTAACACTGCTTAAGCAATTTTAAAATTACAGCCATAAGAAGCTTTCACTTGATCTGATGAAGAAGGGCAGCCGCTCTGATCAGATGGTTATAAAGCGCCATTAAATGATTTAAAGCCCCCCTAACCTAAAAATGCACTTTTAAATGTGTTTATTCCAGAAAATGAGTCTTGAGTGTGTATGCAGAAACATCATGTTATTATACAAATCCATCTATTCTTCTTTATGTATTCACCTTTAAACCACAACAGTCACACAAAACAGGCTATTGGAGATCCCCTATCAATGTGATGTCACATTGCTAGGGCTCCACCCATAACCGCAGACTCCACCTTATGAGAGTGTAGTTCAATCTTCTGCCAGAGACACATGTTTGATGTAGTCCAAAGCACATGTGTAAGCTTTCTACCCTATACTTTGCATACGGGGAGGGGAACAGAAGCTTTCTTTGCATTTAAAGGTGCAGTGTGTAAATTTAAGCGTCATCTAGTGGTGAGGTTGCGAAGTGCAACCAACAGCTTAGTTCACTGCTCACCCCTCGCTTTTGAAACACATAGAGAAGCTACAGTAGCCCCCACCGGACAAACCTGTTATCGTCGGAGACAACTTCGTAAAAAATGGGTCCGTTAAGGGCTTCTGTAGAAAAATGGCGGTCCAACATGGCGACTTCCATGTAAGGGTGACCCTCGGTGTATGTAGATAAAAAGGTCTCGTCCTTAGGTAATAAACACATAACTGTTTATTATGAAAGGTCTTTATACACTCCTAATGTTTTGTATATTATTTTGCATTTCTGTCAAGAGATCCTTTTAAAAATTACACACTGCACCTTTAAAAAAACACAGTGCATTTTTCATTGCAGCCATGTTCAACATCGTATAATGAAAGATCTGTGGTGTATTTTGAGATTAAACTTTACAGACACATTCTGGGGATACCAGACACTATTTTAATTTCTGAAAACACCTAGGTTAGGGGCCCTTTAAAATATCTCTATCTTCGACCAGCAGCACTATCAGTGCCTTTGACTTCAACCAAGCCACCCTATCTAGGTCCATCAGACGACTGATGGGAAATTTCAGGCTCCACTGTTTTCTTTAAAAACACCAAATACACAAATTATGTGCACATATGCGACTTTACACACACACTTATAGTCCACTTGATACACCTGGCTGTACTATGCTCACACAGGCAGTGAAAGAAAATGTGTTGGCATTCAGGAGGTTTCCTCTCTCTCTCTCTCTCCGGCCAGATCAACTTTGATAGACTATTAGATCGTCCTTTACAGACAGCTTAACGTTTGGAAATCTCAAAGTTTTGAATTGCAAAGTTTCTCATACATAATTTAACATGATTTTAAATGTGGGACAAGCTTGAATACAAAAATGAATTTGACACTGCTTCCCCAATGACGTACAGTATGTGTAAATTAATAACAGTAGTTTTAAAATATGTGACTGTCATTCAAAAAAGTGACATTATTATTCAGGGTCAATTTGATTGTTGTCACCATGAAAACTATTTAATGTGCCATCATAATCTTTAAAGTGCACCTATTTCATTGATAAAAAACAACGTTATTTGGTGTATTTGGTGTAATGCAATATGTTCAGGTGGTTTATGGTTAAAAAAACACATTATTTTCCACCTACTGTACATTTTTGTAGCTCCAGATATACTGCTTTCCTCAAACGCATTAATTTTGTACAAAACGCACTGATTTGAAAAGCTCTGTGTCCCTGATTGGCCAGCTAATCTGTACGTTGTGATTGGCTTGAATACCTCTGACGTCAACCGGAAATGTGACGCACCTTACCATGTTTGTTACAGAAGTTACAGGCTGTGAGTCAAAGTGGGAGGAATCATGATAATGTTAATTGCCTACAATTCGTGTGTTTGTTGTAGTCCAAGAAAATAAATTTACGTTGGAGATGATAACTCGCATCATCGTTTACTTTGGGGTTTGTACCTTTTTGCATATCGTTAACATGTACAAATACACACTTACACACCAAAGGAAAAGTAAAAATGTGAATCGGACCATAGGTGCCCTTTAATCAAAAACGATAACCTTCTCCACCTCCTCGAAACAACCTCTCTCCACATCCTGTAACCAGAAATTGCTTCTGCCTTGGAAAAAAATGCAGAAATTAGCAACTTCCAACAATCCAATTCGTTCTCGATGGATGTAATCAAGTCCCATCCTACAATTTTTCTCATTTTAAAAGCCGTTTAACTCTGCTATACGTCACGATACAGAAAGTCACTACTTCAGTTTCATGGTGACTTAAACAATAAAGAGTACATAAATCATAAATGCCAACGCTATATCAAATGATCATTTGTACGTATTTTATGAGGTGGCTAATTCGTACGAGCACATTCGTACATTTTTTTACGATTTGCGTTGACCTCTGTGATGCTGGGGTTAGGGGTGGGGTTTCGTTATTGTTTTTTTATGATAATCGTATGCTTTTGCATGATTAACTTCTATCGAATTCATACGAATTAGCCGACTCGTAAGATATGTACAAATTCTCGTGAGATCAGGCTGGAAATGCATACGATGTGAGATTTTCTTGCATTTCATGTCATGAATATCAATTTAAATAATGTAACTTTTACATTCGCATTTCATGAGGTTTATTGAGATCAGAAAAGGTCACGTGATTTCCGATAAGGAAACATATATGGGACCATGGCTGCATCTGAAATCGCATATTGTGACAGTAGGTACTAAATTAGATGAAGTACCTACTTATCGACCGTTAAAACAGTACTATATAGTATAAATATGGATAGTATGAATGAATTCGGACGTACTGCATCCACCATGATGATACATCACTTGACATACGTGTTCATAACAAGAAGTTAGTCATTAACTGGAATGACGTTAAAGCGCAATTTAACCACAAGTACAGCTGTTTAACTCATTCCCCGCCAGCCATTTTTTGAAAAGTAACCCGCCAGCATTTTTTGTGATTTTCACAAAAGTTTCACAAAACTCTAAATATATATAAACATACAAATATCAAATGAAAGAACAAACGTTCTGCTTTCAAACAAACAATAAACAAACAAACAAACAAAACGGAAAAAAAATTCATCCTATGTATATTTTTGTCTCTACTTATAAACTCTTAAATAGGGGTATTTTTCTTAAAAAAATAAATTTAGCAAAAAACTGAAATAATTGAGATCAGATTCAGTACGATTACCAAAACATACACAGAGTTTAAAATTAGTAAATCTTTTTTTTTTCTTTTTTTTATAAATTGGGTAAGTGCGGCATCTAGTGAATAATCGCGTTATTACAGATTAACATAAAATCTCATCAGGAACACATTTTTTATGCAAATGTTTTCTCTTAATGGCGGGGAAAGAGTTAATATATGTATTTGCATTTAAATAGAGCCGCATTACCGCTTTTGGACATTTTTGAATAAAACAACGTATTTAATTCTGGATAACTCCTCTCCCGGGGGCTTACAGGAGAGTAAAGGGTCCATTGAATTAACACTTTTCAGAACTAGTAGGTCGTACGGGTACTTTTCGCCTACTGTTTTTGAAATGCTATGAATTCGGACTACTACTCGTCTCGCCAACAATGTGAAATTACAGTGCATTTCATGTCATGAACACCAATTTAAGTCATGTAACTTTTGTATTTAAAATGGAAGTTGTTTCATCCATGATATTAAGACAAAATGTTCTTTATAATAAGCTTTCATAAGATTAGGCAAGTCACATCATATCATCCTGATACTTCATTGTTAATGTTCGGAGTTGCTTTTTGAGTTATTAAAAAAGCCTTGGGGTCTTCCAGGCCCCAAACAGAATCCGATGGCTTAACCAGCAATGTCTTTGCACATTAAGATCATTTGAGACCTGAGGTAAACTAGCTGAGAACAGAAACAGTGAGACTGTGGAAACAATTTCAGCATCCACCGTCACAATCTGTTTAAGGAAAGCATTGAAAAAAACTAACAGAGAAGTTTTTCAACAAGATGTCTTTATGGTTGTATCTAATATTATAGTACATGTACAGTATGAACTAACACAATAGCTAATGATTTTATTTTACGACATCGAGAAAAAATAAGTGTTTATCAATGTTCGGTTGCCAAATGAAAGATACAGCAGACTCCATTGTGCATCAGTCATTATATGGACAGTGAACTTTTGACTGTGTCTTTTTTCCCAGTCCATTAGCGCGCTGAACTCCTAGTTTCACAAATACAGAAATAGAAAAATAAACATACACTCAGACGCATTACTTTTTCTCCATATCTGCCCTTTACCATGTGTTTACCATTTCCGTTCCGCTTGGTGATTCACAATGTTTTTGTGCCGCACAAAAAATATTTTGAGCAAATGTGAACAAAGATCTGAGAAGACGTCCAGATCTTCACAAACAGATAAAACTAATTATGTATATAATCCACCTTCTTCGTAACATCCTGTGAATGATATTTCAATTACAGACAGCTTCTATAAACATGTTCCATAACGCTCTCTTACACGAAACTGGGCCATATTAATCATAGCTGATTATTAAAAGGATTTCATACTCCAAACTACTCGCAAATGATACCAGCATTAATATGACATGTATTATATTGCATTAAAGAACATCAGACCTACACACACGCTCAGTACCGCAGACAGATGTTTTCCCTCGCAAGAAAAAAGCAAAAACATCCAATTTAGCCAGAATACGCTAAAGTCACTTTCACCTGACATTACTCATTGTCTATATTTTCTCTCCAAATGTGGGAGGGTTACAGCTGCCAGGTCTGTGTGGGCCTAGAAAACAGACATCTGTGTCCTCGCAGCTCTTATACAACGGCCATTTCTTTAGGATTAGACAGACAACGTTACACACAGACCTTTCTGCCTCATCTCACCTCCACACATACACGGACCAGGAGCGTGCGGTTTTGTGCCATCATTTCTAATGATGCAATCCTTGCGAGACGAACATCTTAGACCCATGGCAGTAAATCTGGTTCGCTTTACTGTAGACCCGTAATTCTCAAAGTGCGGTCCGCGTCCACTTCATATTACAAGTGCATTAATTTCTATGTGATTGCTAAATGTGTGCATTTGCTACTTTAAGAGTATTCCTGGTCCGAAAATAAAACGAGTTATTTAAAAATTTCCTGTGTGACGCTGTAGCCATCACACCCAGAACAGTGATTTCAGATTGATATGGACTTACTGATCAAAAGCCGTAGTGCATGAAGTAGCTATTACTTCATGCACTACGGCTTTTGATCAGTAAGTCCATATCAATCTGAAATCACTGTTGGTTTGAGTCGTTTAAAACATGCATTTGAAAAAGCAACACTCGTCAAACATAATCACTATACATATTCTTTATTATCATGAAAATACCTGAAAATACCTGCTGTAGACCCACCTATATAGGCAGGAAAAGACAGTTTGACCAGAATCATTGTTTTGATTTTTGTGTCATGTGGATGAGTTTATGTTATTATCTTGTTGTTTCTGAAAAAGCATTGATTACTCAACAAAAAAATCATTAAACAAATAGGCAGAATATGCTAAACAAAAAAAATTAAAATACATATACACAACATCAATGTAGCTAAAATTTCTCTTTCTGATAACCCCAAGACAAACTATTTTAATAGCTTTAATGATTTATTTGTTCAGATACTAAAATATCAAGCTAGATTGCAAAAAATGACTTAAAAGCAACAATTGGCGTGGCTGCTTAAGCGCTTTGAAACATCTGTCTGACTTAAAATGTTTTCATTATTTTCTTACATATCCGTGCATAAATTTGGAGGAATATTACATTTGATTATTAAAGGATTAGTCCATTTTCAAAAAAAATCCAGATAATTTACTAACCACCATGTCATCCAAAATGTTGATGTCTTTCTTTGTTCAGTCGAGAAGAAATTATGTTTTTTGAGGAAAACATTCCAGGATTTTTCACATTTTAATGAACTTTAATGGTTCCCAACACTTAACAGTTTTAATGCAGTTTAAAATTGCAGTTTTAAAGGACTCTAAATGATCTCAAACGATGCATAAGGGACTTATCTTGCGAAACGATTGTCATTTTTGGCCAGAAAAATAAAAAATGTGCACTTTTAAACCACAACTTCTCATCTTCCTCCGGTCGTGTGCTGCGCCAGCGCGACCTCACGTAATACGTCATCACGTCAAGAGGTCAATGATGACGAATGCGAAACTACGCCCCAGTGTTTATAAAGTGTGGAGAAAGAGGACTATTCTGACGTTGTTGTATGTTGAATGATACTAATTAATGTCTTTGTGTCAGTCTATTGTTCAAAATGGTCCGCAAATGTGTGTAACACGTGACCTTTCAACGTCATTACGCAATTATGTGAGGTCGTGCTGGCTCGTCACACAGCCGGAGGAAGACGAGAAGTTGTGGTTTAAAAGAGCATAATTTTTATTTTTTTTGCCAAAAATGACAATCGTTTCGCTAGATAAGACACTTATGCCTCGTTTGGGATCGTTTGAAACTGCAATTTTAAACTGCATTAAAAGTGTTAAGCGTTGGGGTCCATTAAAGTCCATTAAAATTAGAAAAATCCTGGAATGTTTTCCTCAAAAAACATAATTTCTTCTCGACTGAACAAAGACAGACATCAACATTTTGGGTGACATGGTGGTAAGTAAATTATCTGGATTTTTTTTTTTTTTTTGACTAATCCTTTAAGTAGATTGTGGTCCCTTCCTGTCTAGCGATGTTTATTTATATTAAAACTAAAACCTTTGTTTGTCTTTATAAAAGTTCTGTCGCATTTTATGAAGTTTATTGAGTTGGCTGGCGAGATTTTTGGTTGGAGAACTTCAGAAAAGGTCACGTGATTTCCGGTGAGGAAACATGGGGACCATACGTCAAAAATCGTATACTGTGACAGGTCTTGAATTAGATGAAGTACCTACTCATCGACCTTTAAAACAGTAGGTACTATATAGTACGAATATGGATGGTACGAATTAATTCGGACGTACTGCATTCGCCATGTTGATGCATCGCGTGACATACGTCGTCATAAAAATAAGTTAGTCATTAACTGGAATGACGTTAAACTAGCGCAATTTATAAGTTATTTATTGTTTTATAAGTGTGAATAGAGCCACGTTACCACTTTTGGACATTTTTGAATACAACGACGCATCTTCTTCTTCTTCTTCGTTGGATAACTTCTCTCCCGGGGCTCACGGGATAGTAAAAGGTCTATTGAATTAACACTTCAGTAGTAGATTATCCGGGTACTTTTCGCCTACTGTTTTTGGAATACTATAAATTCTGACATACTACTCGCCTTGCTGCTTCTCGCCTACTATATAGTATGGAAGTTTCGGACGCAGACCATCAATGCTCACTGATTTTTGCATTGCATTGTGGAAATTTTTAGGGAACGAATGTTCCAGTGCACTGGAAGGATTTTGCATTTGAGACACCACTTAAAATGTCTGACTCCGCGATCAGTACCCTGACTACTGAACATGGGAGCGGGTTGAGACATAGCCAATGTTTATGTTATTAAATCAATGAATGACTCCCTATTTGACTCTGTTCGAATGATTCAAAGTTATGATTCAAAGTTCCATTTTAATATAATCAAAATTCAGTGTTCATGAGTCAATTCAATGTTCCATTAATGAATCAAACAGTTCAAAATTTAAATTTCGTAATAATTTAAGTGTTTAGTTTTCAGTGGTGCGCATAAGAAACGTTTCTTAAAACTTAAGTTTATATAAAAATTACAAACAAAGCAGAGCTGTTTAATCCATTCCTGGTTTTGCGTGTGGTCCAGTCACGTGATAATAATATCTGTGCATTCTTCGTTCTTGCACTATTAATCCTCTTTGTGTATATGAAATAAATAAAAGGCGAAAGCTTTGAAAAAATTCTTAAAAACACGATAGATGACATTGCTAATGGGAAAGATTTAGTATCATTTATGAAGCAAGCTATGCCTGTGACGTATACAAATCTACGGAGCCCCTAAGGGGACATGGAGCAAAAATTAAATAAAGTTTAGTTTGCGTGCACACGTGAAACTATCGCGCGCTCACGTGAAATTATCGCGTGCGCATGTGAAACTAGCGCGTTTAGTTTCGCGTGCGCACGTCAAACTATCGCGTTTAGTTTCGCGCGCGCACGTGAATCTATCGCATGCTCATGTGAAACTTTCGCTTTCATGTGCGCATGCGAAAGTTTCACGTCAGCACGCGAAAGTTTCACGTGAGCACGCGAAACTAAACTAAAAATAATTTATGCACATGAAGGTTTCGCGTGAGCACATGAAAGTTTCATGTGAGCACATAAAAGTTTTACGCGAGCACATGAAACTAAACTTTAGATTTTTTTTACTCCAATGTCACCTTAGGGGCTCGGTACAAATTAGATTAAAGTAATTTATTATTGGTAATTTAACCATTGATAATCACATGACTTCACGATTTCATGCATTGATTTATTTTAAATACAAACTTTATTTATTTGACTTACTGCCTTGAATTTTCGCCCATAACAAATAATTTCATATTTTTATATATATATGTTTGTTTTAATCAAACACCAGGTCAAGTCACATGTATGGGTACATATGCTGACATACATCATGTAATTTTTTATAATATTTATTCAAAAATTATTTTACAAATGTTGCTCACATGCACTTACATTTCACCTATAAGTCTTTTAGCCCATTTTTTCTTTTTCCTCAGCTTCTGGTGTGAAACAACTCCTAATCGGCTCATTACATATGATCAATCAAACTAGTCAAATCGGATCAAGGGAAACAAGATAAATATAGTGTGTAGTTAAATGGACTTTAAGATGGTCTGTATGTACTGTGGGTGAATGAGTTGTGTTCAACCGCTAAAATGCATTCAACCCTTTACAAAGTGTGGGTTAACGTCTATACAACTCTGATAGAAGCAAAACAGTATATCTTTTTGGCTTGTACGCCATTTATGTATGTACTGCTCTCAGAATAAAAGTGTTTGGAGAAGCTCTTTTCAAGCAGATAAGTGAATGCTGTGTTGATGAAGTGCTATCATACTTTTCATAAAGCTGCAGCCATTTTATATCATAAGCCATTATTTCCCATCTGTTAAACCATGCACCCAAGCCCTTGTTGTACATATTTCATGAGTGGGCACTGATGTCAAACAGTGCAGCCTCTCTGTGCCTACTTACTGTCGAATGGATCAGCATAACAGCCACTAATGTGAATATCACAGGTCAGCTTTGTTTCTCTTCTGGGTAAGAAAACAAGTATAAAGCGACCTAAATCAGTACCTCCAAAAGTGCAGTCGAGCTGAAAGGTCACTTTTAAGGTGAATTACCTCCGAAGAAAAATGCACAGCGGCTTCAAAACCATTACAGTACATGTAACTTCCACATTGGTGTTCAAAGAACAGATTAATCAAAAAGCCTCATAGGAAGATAAATGTGTTTATTTTGTGAGCTCACCTTCAAATTGTTGGTTTTATTTTAAAAGAAGATGCCTGCAAAATCTCCAAAATGCTCCTGTTCGACTGGCAACTTAAATCCGAAATCAATGTGTTTGACATAATAATTCAATTTATGCACCGTCTGCCACCGCTGCTTCATATTCAGACCACTCTGCAGTGCAATCTGTCCCGTTGATTGTAACCTTACAGAGAAGTGCGAAATTATATTTGCAGGATTCTCTCCATGCTGGAATTCTCCCACTCCTGATGTCACAATGAATAACACATTTCTGATGGAGGCTTTTGATAATAATTTGTATGGACGAGATCACCAGTATAGGTCCAAATGTATTAGGGGTGGCATTTTAGGAAGTTAGGAATCGCTATGAAGTTATAGCTGCTATACTGTATGTAAGTTGCTACGACCCTGGTGGGGATGCAAAAGCATTGGCTTTATTGTGCATTGTAAAAAATTATGTCAAATCAACATATATTTTTATGTTATGTTCTGTCAATTTAGTCCAAACGTAAAATAGGTTGCAAAAATGTTTGTTGTATTAACTTCATGCTGCATTTTTACAGTGTGTGTAAATATCACGAGATGGTTATATTGAGAACTGTTGTTTGAAACTACATAAAAATTGAATACCTTAAGTAGCATTGTGTACATTAAGTGGACCTGTTTTATTGATCTTAGTTATATTTTTATATACCAAAAAAAAACTATTTTTCTCTCTGACGTCCACTATACATAGCTTGGAAATTGTTATACCCTATTATTGTACAGTTGCCAAAAATTTTTATCAGGTAGATAGCTTATTTTTAAGCAAGCCTCATCCGTGTCTTTTCGATATGGCCAGCTTAATTCTAACTCTATGAAAATAATATTTTTCAGCCTTTCATATTTCAATACATGCATTGTCGTGACTACACTGGGAGCACTTAATGGTACCAAAGTGGAGATGGTGGGTATGCATTGTACCAAGTAATTGTTGCAGTATGCGTCTGGAGCAGATATTGTAATGCAATTATTATATTTTATAAAGCATTAAATATTAAATGGAGTTGACCTGAAGAGAACAGAGAGTCGCAGACCAATTACAGACTAATTGAACATGATCTTGCACGTATTAAACACACCAGACAAGTAAATTATATCTATTTCCATTAACCGCTAACCTCAAAACCTAATGACTTACAAGTTATAATGTGTCAGACATCGCAACAAGGCACGTTTTTGGCCACTCAGAGGAGTGTTTATAGAGTGGAGTGCAAAAAGTCTGAGACCAAAGGTATAAATGCTTTTGTTTTTTTCTAATATGTGACCCTTTCTGTGAAAACC
Source organism: Misgurnus anguillicaudatus (assembly GCF_027580225.2). Lineage (NCBI taxonomy): Eukaryota > Metazoa > Chordata > Actinopteri > Cypriniformes > Cobitidae > Misgurnus > Misgurnus anguillicaudatus. Next base: position 10,047,647 of record NC_073339.2, on the reverse strand, counting down.
CAGCTCAAGTCATTTTTGTGATTTACTGTTCTCGACAAAATTTCATCCTGCATCTAAGAACATCCTGTGAAAATATAGCTTTGATATATGAATATAGCTTGGAATAGATGGAATAGCAGATGACTCCGGAGCTGATCTGGCTCGCTCATAAGACAAAAAGACTTTTCTTTGGCCAATTTCTTTTTTAAATATATACTAAATACATTTGGTAGAAAGTAAGCAAGGTAAAAAGTAATTAAATGTATTTTCGAATTTTAAAATATATTTCGTATAATATGTTTCGTTTCTTCATATATTACAATATTTTTCAAAATGTACTTTTTAGTTTCATTAGCAATAAATTAATTTCTAATTTTACAACCCATATGGCAAAAAATATATTTTCCTTGCCAAAATATGAAAGTTTGTATAAAGCGTATAAAGTATAAAAATAAAATGATCAAAATATAAAATTATAATTATATTTGCAGTTGCAAATATATGTCATTTTAACCTAAAGCTTTTCTTCCAATGCAATGGGAATATAGTTGCTTTAAAATATATTTATTTTTTTAATATTTTTCAAAATATTCCAGAAATTGCTAAAAATATATTAGTAAAAAAAAAAAAAATGTAACCATATTGTAAAATATATTTTATCACATATATTTTTTGGTCTTTTTGCATATTTTGAAATATATTTTAAAGTGCACCTACACTCTAATGCAGGGTTCACACCAGCAAGAGGCGGCAAGCGCGAGTGATTTACATGTTAAGTCAATGCAAAGCCGCGATTAGGCATCCTGCGGTGCGAATTAAGCCTTGCCGCGGGAAACGCTCAAGTTGAAAAATCTGAACTTCGGCGGATTTCTTAACCAATCAGGATTTTGCTGTAGTAGTGACGTGATAACAGAAAGTGAGGGCAGAAGCCCCTCCCATGATACAAATTTCTGCGTGAATGTCTCGAATGAATTTCACCTGCGGCTTTCACGTGTGAATGAAGCGAGTAAACTCAAATGTTCAAGCGTCCAACTACGCGCGAATAGTGAATAGGAACCACTTTTAGTGCTATTTAGCCCTGTTTGTTTTAAGAGTGTATTTCATTGCTAAAAACAACGTTATTTTGTCTATTTGGTATAATACAATGTTTTTGCGTGGTTTATGGTTAAAAAAAACACATTATTTTCCACATACCGTACATTTGTGTACAAATGTGTATTTGTGGAAATGTAAAATCGTGAATCGGACAATAGGTGCTCTTTAAGCATTTCACTTGCCAGCATCAGTGTAATAAGTTACTTTAGATCTTGTGTGTAATAACTAATTGTTAATCACATTAATGTATTTTTTTGCCTTAACAAGTTGTAGGTTTTTTGTTCAGCAAGGTGGCATAAATAAGCCTTATGAGGTTGTATTAGTTGTAAACTAAATAAAAAAGAAAGAAAGCCCTTTGCAAAAATGTCAACGCAGCCCCATTTTTTTACACCCCAGAACAAAGCTACAATGTAGAAACAATGCAAATTATGGTGGGGCGAAACAGAGAAGTGCTAAATCTTCTCAAAGCAGGCATGAATCTTTCATGAATCAGATTCACTTCCTCTTTTAAAAGAGCACAGTGAAACATATAACATGCACTCGTTCTCGCACACCCGGCGTTTAAAAATAAGACGATGCCTGCGCTGCCAGTGCTCAGACAACAAAATGCAAAGCTGTTCAGAATTCTCCCACTAATGATGTGAATTATAAATGAGTCTCTGTAATTCAGAAGAAGTTGTTAACTGTTGATTTCTTATTTTCAGGGCTCTGTTGATGATAAAATCTGAGCAAAAGTCTAAAAGGGAAAGGTTTCTTTTCATATTATTTTACGATGCTGCTTACGATTCCACTTAATAATTCAGACTTTTTGACGATTTTGTGGCTATCAAAAAATGCATTGCCTTTAAAGGGATAGTTCACTTTAAAATGAAAATTCTGTCATCATGTATTCATCCTTGTGTTGTTCTAAACCTGTATGAATTTCTTTTTTCTGATGAACACAAAAGAAGATATTTTGAGAAATTATGGTACTTAAGTTGAATGAACTCAAAATTTTAAGGCAACCAGGTAACTTTAAGTTAAACCAACAAATCGTTTTTTTACAGTGTCGAAAGCATCAAATATACATTTTGGTCCAAAAAGAAAAAAAATTACGACTTTATTCTGCATTGTCTTCTCTTCGGCGTCTGTTGTGAAGCACATGCGCGAGACTAAAGTCACATGACTACAGTGACACGGATGACGTTTTATACTCAGACATATTTGCAAAGTTTTTTTTTTCAAACTTACAGCGTGCGTCTCCCTCAGACTGTAAATGAAGCCCGGGCACAAAAAAACAGCTGGGGCGCACAAGATAACACGTCAACTGCGCCGTACGTCAGCCACGTCACTGCAGTCACGTGACTTGGTCTCGCGCATGCGCTTCACAACAGAGAAGACAATGCTCTCGTAATTTTTGTTATTTTTGGACCAAAATGTATTTTCGATGCTTCAACACATTCTAACTGACCCACTGATGTCACATGGACTACTTTGATGATGTTTTTATTACCTTTCTGGACATGGACAGTATACCATAGATTTTCAATGAAGGGTCAACAAGCTCTCGGACTAAATATAAAATATCTCAAACTGTGCACAATGTTTGAAAAACAATTTGGAAAAGGGAGTCGGGCCGAGTACCAAAACACACTTGGTCTACTAACCAACATCGTTGCCTGGGTTGCGTATATGTGGGGCAGGTCTATCAAAAGAAGGTCCAGATTCTATTGGGGTAGGGTCGTGTTTGTTTTGGTGATTTCAAATGTCAACATTGGCTTTCAAACATTGTGCACTCTGCCTTTAATGCCAATAATGGGAGATGGAAACACATTTGCTGAATAAACTTTGAAGTAGCAAACATTAAACTCACGTGACTGATCGTCTAGCTGTATGAGCTAATGTTGTCTTACTCATATATGGGGCTCGACATTCTGACTGTTTTATCATATTACCTGTACGCATTTCGTATCAGACACCTATGACAGTTCATGTCAGGAATGTTTTCCTTATTTGTGACACATACAGAAATAATTTGCTTTGAAGACACCTGCATTCGCTGGAGTCGTTTGATTCCATTCCTGTATTTACAGCTAAACAGTTGCATGGATACAGAGGAACTTAATTTAATCTATTTTGGGGGAATCTATTTTGAGTCACTAATCTGCTGTGTCTATATCAAAACTAAACGCTTGTGTAGGAATACTTCATGTTAGGGATCATATCTCTGTTTGGAAAAACAAGCCAGAAATATTAATATAAATTTTATCCTAATGCCATCCCAGATGTATTTGACTTCACTGGAACACAAATAATTTGATATTAAAATGCCATCATGTTATCTTTTTATGTCGGGGTCAACATGGGGAGTTTCCCAAAAATGATTATGAGAGATAAATATTAATATTCTGAGGTTATTTAGTGATTGATACCTCACATTCATAGCAACATAAAGATCAGCATGGTGAGTGGCACGTCATTACCATCAAATATCATTGGTTCTTGCATGTCACATAATGAAACACGCATATGACAACTAGTCACAAGATGCAAGATCCAATGAGATTCAACATTATTACCATATTTGAATTTATCGCACTGATCTTGCTATGTGTATGCTAATTGATCACCAAATAACCTCAAAATATTTAGTTTTCTTCTACCATTGTATCGTATCACTTCAGAAATTATATATTAACCCACTGGAGTCATGTGCATGAATTTAAAGGTGCCAAAGAATGCATTGAAATAATCTGTTAAATTGTTCTTTGATATTTAAATAGAATGTATGTGGCTTTATTATGTGCAAAAACATTTTTACATGTCCATTTACAACCCTAGTATTTGTCCTTTGAATGAAATGGTTGCCCTATTTGGAAGGGTCATGAATAATAATGTTGAGCTCTGCTCTGATTGCTCTGCTCTGAGGCTCATGTTTAAGCCTGTATCAGACGAAAATAAAGATTTTGACGAACAACTAATTTTTTAGAGATTGTTAATAAACATTTCTGAGTGGTAAGTTTGTGTTTTTTTTTTTCAGTATAGACCTGCAAAACGTAACTGTAAAGTCAATGGTAGAACTTAAAGGAATAGTCTACTCATTTTCAATATTAAAATATGTTATTACCTTAACTAAGAATTGTTGATACATCCCTCTACATAGGGATACATCATCTGTGTGCGTGCATTTAAGCGCTGGAGCGCGCTGCGACGCTTCGATAGCATTTAGCTTAGCCCCATTCATTCAATGGTACCATTTAGAGATAAAGTTAGAAGTGACCAAACACATCAACGTTTTTCCTATTTAAGACGAGTAGTTATACGAGCAAGTTTGGTGGTACAAAATAAAACGTAGCGCTTTTCTAAGCGGATTTAAAAGAGGAACTATATTTTATGGCGTAATAGCACTTTTGGGAGTACTTCGACTCGCCTGAAAAGTCCGCTCCCCTTCTCACTCTCATAATGGGAGAGGGAGGGTGTTACTGCGCCGAGTCGAAGTACTCCCAAAAGTGCTATTATGCCATAAAATGTAACTCCTCTTTTAAATCCGCTTAGAAAAGCGCTACGTTTTATTTTGTACCACCAAACTTGCTCGTATAACTACTCGTCTTAAATAGGAAAAACGTTGATGTGTTTGGTCACTTCTAACTTTATCTCTGATTGGTACCATTGAATGAATGGGGCTAAGCTAAATGCTATCGAAGCATCGCAGCGCGCTCCAGCGCTTACGTGCACGCACACAGATGATAGAGGGATGTATCAACAATTCTTAGTTAAGGTAATAACATATTTTAATATTGAAAATAGACTAGAGTAGACTATTCCTTTAAGCCTAAATGTTAGCATATAGCATTAATTAGCATGTAGCTCTAACTCAGCAGTCACAACTTTGTTTTTTAGCATTTTAACAACTTTATAGTTAATTTAATGTGTAATTTATTGTTGGGGGCATACATCTCGACTGTGACGTCATAGTCAGTGTTATGTTGAGATTGGCCTGTTTTCCAGCGGTCTTTTGCGTGTTCTGTATGAAACTTTTTTGTGCTGCCATCTTGTCCAGGTCTCACTGAAAGAAAAAGAGATAGCAATATCTGAATGTGATCTCCTGGTTAAATAAAGAAATAATACTATACATCTTGTTTTCATCGAACTATTCATTTAAGTATCTTTTGTACCAAATGATATAACATTGGCGCGCAAACAGGCAGCTGATCATCACAGGCGCAGCAAACAGAACTGTGTTTATTTGCTCACATCAATTGCACTATTAGGCCTTTAGTCTGAAAACATCCCTCACGCTGCTTCCAAGGAACACAATTAGCATTTAATGCCTGTTAGCTGTCCTCCACATGCCAGTTAGCACAAACACCCAGAGACTCCCTCTGATGAATTGCTACTTGGCTTAAAAAAGTCGATGGCGGCAGGTATGTGGCTTTGTGGTCAAACCCAGACTATTACCGTTGTACTGCGTAATTGTGCGGCTTTTTTTGCAACATTCCTTTGCATTAAAAAGACAGAATGAAAACTAGTGGGCTGTTTTGTTATGCTGTTGTGTACAAACTAACACTTTAAGAGCCTGATAAAGCCTCTAGCCTTGACAGCCCGTGCGCTTGTATAGCAATTTATACACCGTCATTTACATACAGCATAGTACTCTTAAATGTGAATGTGTGTGTTGTTTTTCTTTAAGTTTTTAAAAAAGAAATCAACTTTTCACAGGCCCTGTGTCCACCAAAGCGTTTAAACGAAGGCGCTTTCCAGCATTTCTTCAGCTGCTTTATTGCATGCATATTATATGTAGCAGAACCATCTTGCTTACATCGGTTGACTGTCACAGCAGCGGGACGACAGCAACGTTCAGCCAAAGTGGTTCAAGGTCATAGTGCGATCTCTGCAACTGACAGAAGTAAATAACTGAATTCCATCCAACACTGCACCATGACCTCGAAAATGCCATAAAACAAGATTCGCCCTATCATTTTATGAACAGGCTGTTCTACGGTTGTGCTGCATATACTTTAGAAATAAAAAACAGCTGTACACAGAACGTTTCATCAAATGTGTGTTTGTGCACCGTTATATGTTTCCATAAACAAGGCTTTTGCCATTTGTGTGTTTTAGACACTTGTAAAAAGAAGTGCCAGATAGTGTAATGAAGTACTTCACACTCACTTTGACCCTGCTGTTCAGCAGATGCCGACAGTTTTCCGCCTCGGAGCCCACGACATTCAAGCCTTCAGTCTTGCCTCATTGGACAGCAGATCAATATTGAGATTGTGGTCATTCAGCGGTGATCAACCTGCAACTAAGGGCATTCTGAACAAATAGCACTTGTGAATCTCGAGGAGAAAACTTTTACGCACATTCTCGGATGATTAGGAGCAGCTTCTCTTGCTAACATGTAACCCCGTCTGCAAAATCCAGGTTGACGTGCCATTTTTACCAGGTCAGGACTGCGGGTGTGTCCTCTGTAAGTCATACATCATCAAGGTTTACTTTTCCAGGTTTTATTTCAGAAAAACAACCATTACATTTCATGGTAAGAATGAAATTTGTATTTCTTACGATGACGTATGCAGTCGACAAATGCGACCCACCCGCAGTCCTGGTCCGGACGTGTCCGGGAAAAATGGCACGTACCTATTTTTGTATTTATGTATGGTCATTGGTCACCTTAAAAATAGGTCATGTGTGATGTGTGAGTACTGACCACAGAGCAATTCTAGCATTATGGATGTGACATTTTCATGTCAAGATTTAAAATATAATTTCTCAGATAATGTATTAAGTACTGATATATTGAAGCGAGTATATTTGGTTGCATCGTCCTGAAGTCAATGGGTTTTTTGAATGGGTTTTGGTTAAACTCCATAAATAAGATCTTGGGTTAACATATTAAAATCAGTATTGCATCAGGTCAGTATTAAAAAGTATTTTTTTTTATTTTACACAAAATCCAATATCCGCCGTGTTATTCTGTCGTCTTTTCTCCCTTTTTTTCCCAAAACACGATAAACGCCAGTCCTCCTTCTCCGTAAATCTGCTTAACCAATCACAGCGCACCATTCGATGCATTGTAAACATTAATGGTGACGCTTTGACTACACACAGAATCCTAGTTTTCCGGGTCTACTTTTTACTTTGTGATCAACAAAAAAACTCAAACAAAATAATACTTTTGATGGCATTGATAAACCTGTGCTGGTTTTCGGTGGCAGGGAAGAAACGTAAGCCACTTGGGCACTCGGGCAACGGAAAAATGTCGGCTGCACTAAAAAAATTGTTCATTCAATTTACTCAGTTTTTTGGGGTGGGTGGTTGCAATCAATTTGTTTAAGCTACATTTAAACTTAAAAATTAGGCAAAACAACACAAAAAACTTTGTTTAAATGTAGCTTAAATAAATTGATTGCAACCACTAACCTTAATGAATAATTTTTTTCAGCTTCTGTCATGCTAACACGTTGACCCCAGAGGATCTTATGCAAAACTTTTCATTATTTTACTCAAAGTCAACAAAAATCGAGCAGGACCAAAACATTTTACAGCTGATCGCTGTCAAAAAACTTCAGCGACGACATCCCAAGGACGACAGCAGCAATGATCGTGTTCTTAATATGACAAAGTACGTTTTTTGATTAATGCCATTAATGTTTATTTTTTTAATCAGTGTATACCACTAGTCAACTAAATAAATATAACATGGCAAAGATGAATGCACATTTATATATTGATTCAATTTAAAGTATTTTGAAATAAAAAATGTCATGGATTAATTGCATTTTGTGGAAAAAATAATCGGTTTTTATAATAAATCTTTAAAAATCCAATTATGGATTTGATTTTTTTATGTTTTTATAACAGATATAAAGATGCTATGTGAAAGTTTGTAACAGAAAAAAGTAGTTTTCATCTTGTCACTTTCTTGGTATAGCAAACACGTTTTAACCGAAATGGATTTATTGCGTTTTGGAACCAAACTCTTCATATTTTCACGTTTTATTCTAAGACACAAAACACACCAATAATACTCCCACTTGTCACTTTTTAAAGCTTTTATATGTCTTTCAAAGGGCGTTTGCTAACAAGTTGTTACATGAGACTACAGACTTTGTCGGGGACTTTAAACGTCATCACACATGAAGATCTCAAAAACCACGCTCCATGGGCACAATTACTAACAAAGATTTATCCAGGGTATTTCTTTATCAAGGAACATGTTTTAAATGTGTTTGATTAAGTTCGGAGCTATCGGAAGCTTGGTGGTGATGTTTAGAGACGGTGGTGTAGTTCGCTTGTAGCCTAAGGTTCGCTTTTCATTCCTAGTAAACGCATTTAGACTTCAAAATTCATAAAAGTTGTGTTTATCTGTCACGATTATGTTGTTGGACCAAATGTGTGTCATAAACACACATATTTTTGCGAAAATTCATAAGCGAAGAAACCACTGTCCCACTAACTTCCGGGTAGGCCTACATAACTGCATCATCTCTGCGCCACTTTATATTGACATTTGAGATATCGGTAAAAACTTTACGTTTTCATGGTAAGGTTGACATTTGGAAAACCTTGGTGGTCGTAGTAAAGCCAGCAAGCCAGCTCTCCTGACATTTCTTCACAGAAATAGCTAGTGTATTTTTGGGCATATAACACTTCATGTAACATTCCCTTCACTTCTGTCTTTTAACTCAGGTGCCCTAGGGCTAATTGCCACCACTAATGTATAGAAAGTCACCTCAAAGCCCAGATGAAATCCCAGGGAGCTTGAACCCTGGTTGACGGAGGTCTGCAGGCTTTGTGGAAAGCGTAATGTTTTTCACAGAACGTCACTGAAGATGTCAGTCTACACATTTAATGCTACGCTAACCAGCTTTACGTCAGTTTGGTTTTGATCTTGTTTTTAACTGAAGGAACCCTGAGGTAAAGCCATGTTAGCAGAGCCTTTGGGTTAACAGCAGGTCTAGAATATGCTATTGTTGAAAAACACTTTTACTTGTCCTTTGACGTCAAAGGTGATTTGTGTCAACCTGTGATGAAAAATACCCTTCAGAGTTTTCTGTGAGGAATAAGTTCATCTGGTTTGTTTGGCTTGTTTGCTGACAAAAACAAAGGGTTTATGATTTAAATTTTAATTTTACTGAGATCTACTTACATGTTAGTAATATTTGCGTTCTATAATTAGTTTTGTGTGTGTGCGTGTGTGTGTGTGTGTGTGTGTGTGTGTATGTGTGCGTGCGTGCGTGTGTTGTGCCTTTTAAAAGTTCTTGGTCAACGCTTTTTTTTGCATGAGAAACATTACTTTGCTACACCTAAGGCTACGTTTACATGGAAATGATTTGAAATGAAAACGCAAAAGTGGCGTTGCGTTATCACTTTTTATTCCGAGTTTATAAGAGTGTTTTAAGGAGGAAATCTGCGTGCATATGGTGCCGCAAAAGGGTGTGATATTTGATGTAGTATGCACTCCAGGCAGCTAGGTGGCAATGTGAAGCACTGACACACAACACCACCAAGTCCGCGTGCCTACGTAAAACCCTCTTCCTTGTTCTCCCAGGTCTCGTCCAAAGCCGTCTGGTTTGCCTCCGACAAATTGGCGCATCAACAATTTGATAGAGGTAACTAATGCGCCTTCTCTTATAAGAAATCCTAGCTGTGAATATTTCGTACAACTGCTGGAAAGACTCTTGTATATTTATTAGAGCTGCTATGGCAACTCCGACGTATGGAAATAATCCAACATGTTTGTTGTTATTTTCCTGAACTGGCGTATGCCTGTGACGTAAACGCGTACGCGACGAAAGACACCATGAGCAGACCTTTGCGTTTTTACCCTTTAGACGGGAACGCGTTTTTAAGATTTCCACTCTGGAGGGTGGTTTCACGTTTTTGCGTTTTTAAGCCCCAAAAATGCCGTCACCGTGTAAACGAAAGGCACATCCGATAAAATATTTTTACGTTTTCACCCTCAAGCGTTTTCGTGTAAACTGGCCCTAAGTATACCTGGTATTAAGTATTGTTTATACTCGACGCGTCCACCTGGGCATGTTGGTGCGCGCAACAAAAATGATCTCAACGCGGAGTGGGCAGTCATGCGCGTTGGGTGTGCGAGACCTCATTTCGCGTGGAGGTGTGCATGGCAATTTTTGTAACCGCACGCGCGGCTCTGCATCTGAAAATGACCGAACTCGAGGCGTTCGAGCAAGCAAGCCTGTGATGTATCTCTTTGATCAATCCATGCAAAACAATGCATATACTATTTATCGACACTCTTAAAGTAAAGTATGGAAACTTTGCAGTTTAAAACACTAATTATTTTACATATGATTCCGAATTTTTGGCTTATATTTGTATTGACGACTGGACGAGGAATAAAATACTAACCTTATGATGTCTGTACTGCTTGTTTAGTAAAAACGTTAATGAAATGATAATATTTAAGAGGGTGTTGTTTTATCCATGTTCTCATATTTATATATCAAGTTCTGATGTCAGAAGCACCAGGGTCCGTTCCAGAGGACGATTTCTTCTATCCTCTTCTTTGTGTTTGTTTTTGACTTGATTGCTCGCATCGCCCCCTGGCGGTTCAAAGAATAGTGCAACAGCGAGCGCATCAGCTATAAACACCTCGTCCTTTGTTGAGACGTGCACACAATCAGCGGAGACTCGCGTTGAGGACCAAAGCGCGAGTATAAACAAAACTTTAAGATGTGTTTTGGTCTTGTGCTGAATGTGGTCGAAAGTGTACGAGTTCAAAACATTTCACACCTCATTTACTCCTGTATTTGGTATCGTGCAAACTTCAGATGCTTTGAAAAAATAGGTCACATGTCTTTACGGGATCTTTACGGTAGGTGTGTGAATGCACGCACAGATTCCGAAAAAATCATTTGCAGTGTGAATGAACCAAAAACCAAATGATCCCGGACATATTTTCCGTCATCTCTGTATGAAAATCCGTGTATTTTCCGTAATCTCTGTGTGAAAATCCATGTATTTTCCTTAATCTCTGTGTGAAAAGACCTTAACATAGATGTCGCTGACCCATCCTTCATTAAAACCTCTTAACAAAGCCTCCATTAGATTCTCATGAAACTTTGACATATAGTCATTTTAAAGGCTTCGAAAGTTCATGGAAATCAATCAAATCTTAAAAGTCAAGAGAATGTCTTGGGAGTTTCCACATGAGTTTAATGTTTTAGTAATGTTCTTCTAGGGAGGTAATTTTGAATTTACAAATGTATGTTTTTAAAGTGCATCTGCGTTTATTGCAAGGAAATTTGCTTTTTCAAGAAGTGCAGATTCGGAGAAGGTCAATCTACAATGTTGGGTTCCTCTCGGGTTGTTCCTTGACATTTATACTTCAAACCTATTTAGCAATCTCTCAGCGCACCTTCCCTCAGTTCTCCCTATTAAAGCCGGTTTCTTCCCCTCGCAGCGGTCAAACATTTCTGATCCAGCTTCTTGGGTCATGTAGGTACATATTTCATTTTTTCTGACCCCTTCATTGCTTCCTTGCTCATTAGGAGCCCTCCATCTGCTGAAACATGGATTTGAGACCTCCTCTCTGCTGGCTTTTAAACTTATCTCCCTATCATCTTTCTCTCTCTCTTACTTCACTGTTCCCTGCTGCAGTGTTCAGTCTTTCTTGTAGTCTAGGGATAGCCTTCCTCCAGCCTCACATCTACGTTTCTTTCCTTTAATTCCTCTTGATCTGCCATATCTAGGCTTTTAATAAGCGTGATCACTCGCTTTTTGCTTTATAAAAACCTTGGAGTCATTTAAGAGTTGTCTGTTCCACACTTGTGGGAGTATCTCACAGTTTGCCACGGATCGGTTTGTCATGTGGTGGTTGCATTTCTGTTTCTTTTGTTGTGCTGGCTTGCTTCTTATTTTCTGTCTTTCGAGTCTTTAGAGTGTTCGTACTCTAGAATTCTGTATTATGTTTGCCGGAGAGAAAGATGAGGCTTGTTCTCTGAAGGTTGCATGTTGAAAACACACAGACACACACACACACACACACAACAACAACAACACACTGCTTTGTTTTGGCGTATTTTTGTGCCTTACAAAAGATGTCAAAAGTCTGTGACCAACAAAAAACGAGTCAAACATCACAAGTGACGTAAACAAGGTTTTGAAGTCATTTGGGAATCAAAGTTCTGCATTGAGTTGGACCAGATTTTGTTGACTGTTTTATGCAATGCACCCGGATTTATTTGCTTTAGGATTCAACCAAAACAGGTTCAAACATGCATGAGTGATTAAAATGTCAATAAACAAATGTTTTGTTGTCAGTAAAGCACATTACCTGTATGGTTTAAACATAACTTAACTGTGGTTTATCACACCTGCACTGCATAAAATGATTTTCAAGAAAAGAATTCTTAGTATTTTTGTCTTGTTTTCAGTAAAAATATCTAAAAATTCTTATATTAAGATGTTTTTTTCTTGATGAGCAAAACGACCAAAGAAAATAAGTCTAGTTTTTAGACCAAAAATTTCACATTTAAGTGATTTTGTGCATAAAACAAGCGAAAAAATCTGCAAAAAAAATCTGCAAAAAATCTTGAACATTTTTATTAAACACTAAATTCATGAAAAATTCTAGAAAAAAATTGCTTACCCAATTGGCAGATTTTTTGCTTGTTTTATGCACAGAATCACTTAAATTTGCAACCCAGTCTCACGGCAAGTCGTGTTATAGTAACGAAAATTTTGATTAATTTATTCGTGTTTGATGACACGAATTTCCACTGTTTTTCGTGTCTCTGGAGACGAATGTCTTTTTCGTCCTTCCCAGCACGAATTTCTATCAATGGCTGTTCGTGTCTGTGGCACGACTTTATTTATCGTGTCATTTTATATTTTGTTTTCTCATCGTTGTTTTCTATTTTTTGACCATTGTCGCTTGGGGCTTGGGCCAGAATCACTTTCTGCGACTTCCTAACCCAAACCCCAGCTCTAACCCCAACTCCAGGCGAGAACAGTTTTAAAAGTGGACGAAAAACATGTAGAAACCAATGCAAAAAATAACATCCTAACGCAAACCCCGGAACTACCCCCAACCCCACGCGACAATGATTTAAAAATAGGAAACAACGATGAGAAAACAAAATATAAAATGACACGACAAAGAAAGTCGCGCCACAGACACGAACAGCCACCGACAGAAACTCGCGCTGGGAAGGACGAAAAAGACACCCGTCTCCAGAGACACGAAAAACAGCGGAAACTCGCGTCATCAAACACGAATAAATTAATCAAAAATTTTCGTTACTATAACACGACTTCCCGTGAGACTGTGTTGAAATTTGATATTTTTGGTCTAAAAACTAGACTTATTTTCTTGTGTCATTTTGCTCATCAAGAAAAATCATCTTAATTTAAGAATTTTTAAATATTTTTACTGAAAACAAGACAAAAACACTAAGAATTTTTTTTCTGGAAAATCATTTTTTGCAGTGTCAGTTCAGTTTCTCTACACTAAATTGGTGTTACACTGCAAAAAATGACTTTCTTACTTAGTATTTTTGTCTTGTTTTCAGTAGAAATATCTAAAAATTCTTATATTAAGATGTTTTTTCTTGATGAGCAAAACGACCAAAAAAAATAAGTCTAGTTTTTAGACCAAAAAATTCACATTTAAGTGATTTTGTGCATAAAACAAGCAAAAAAATCTGCAAAAAAAACTGCAAAAAAATCTTGAACATTTTGCTTAAACACTAAATTCATGAAAAATTCTAGAAAAAATAGCTTACCCAATTGGCAGATTTTTTTGCTTGTTTTATGCACAGATTCACTTAAATTTGATATTTTTGGTCTAAAAACTAGACTTCTTTTCTTGGGTCATTTTGCTCATCAAGAAAAAGCATCTTAATTTAAGAATTTTTAGATATTTTTACTGAAAACAAGACAAAAACACTAAGAATTTTTTTTCTGGAAAATCATTTTTTGCAGTGTGAGTTCAGTTTCTCTACACAAAATTGGTGTTAAATAGCACTTAAAGCTCGTAATCATAGGGGAACCTATGAAGAACCATCCGGGGGTGATATAGCACCACTATAGCACCAGATATAGTTCTATATAGCACAATATGGTTCTACACAGGTACTACATAGGTGCTATATGGCACTTGGAGTGGTTTCTCTATGATTATGGGCCAGGAGCCACTTTGGGTGCTATTTTGCCCTGTTTGTTTTTAGAGTGCTAGCCACACCCAGGCCTGATTATTGACATACCTGTTCGCAATCAAAAAATAGCTTAAATAGGACCTGCCTGACAAAGTGAAGTAGACCGAAAGATCCTCAAAAGCTGGCCATCATGCAGAGATCCAAAAATATTCAGAAACAAATAAGAAAGAAAGTAATTGAGATCTATCAGACTGGAAAAGGTTATGAAGCCATTTCTAAAACTTTGGGACTCCAGCAAACCACAGTGAGAGCAATTATCCGCAAATGCCAAAAACATGGAACAGTGGTGAACCTTCCCAGGAGTGGCCAGCCGACCAGAACTACCCCAAGAGTGCAGTGACGACTCATCCAAGAGGTCACAAAAAAATGACAACAACATCCAAAGAACTGCAGGGCTCAGTTAAGGTCAGTGTTCATGACTCCACTATAAGAAAGAGACCGGGCAAAAATGACCTCCATGGCAGAGTTCCAAGACAAAAAATGCTGCTGAGCAAAAAACACAGAGGCTCGTCTCAGTTTTGCCAGAAAACATCTTGATGATCCCCAAGATTTTTGGGAAAAGACTCTGTGGACTGATGAGACAAAAGTAGAACTTTTTGGAAGGTGTGTGTCCCATTACGTGTGGCGTAAAAGTAAGACAGCATTTTAGAAAAAGAACATCATACTGGGGCTGTTTTGCTGCTTTAGGACCTGAAAGACTTGAAAACATGAATTCTGCTGTCTATCAAAAAATTCTGAAGGACAATGTCCGCCCATCTGTGACCTCAAGCTGAAGCGAACTTCGAGCAAGACAATGATCCAAAACACACCAGCAAGTCCACCTCTGAATGGCTGAAGAAAAAAAATTGAAGACTTTGGAGTGGCCTAGTCTGTACTGACCTCAATCCTATTGAGATGCTGTGGCATGACCTTAAAAAGGCGAATCATGCTCGAAAACCCTCCAATGTGGATCAGTTTCACCAATTTTTGTTGAGTTATCACAAGTTATCGCAAAGCTTGATTGCAGTTGTTGCTGCTAAAGGTGGCCCAACCAGTTATATGCAGGGGTGCTGTAAAGGGGGGGTAAACAATGACAATTCTCGGGGCCCACGAGTAAGAGGGGGCCCAGAGAAGCCCCCAAAATTGTGGTGCTAAAAAAATGTACTAGTAAAAATTATTAACTTTAAATTATTCTATTTGCTGTTTCCTGGTATCAAACTTTTTTATTTGTTTAGGAAACACAAATGTCCGTGGGCCCCTTTCCCCCCTCTCAATTATCATAAAATGGTTCGGTCCTCCCAAATTGTATAATCCAGGCACCTTTGTACATGAGGCCCCAAGTCTCTACGGTAGCATTTTTCGACAAGTAAGCACGTTTCGATAGAGCAGGGTGCAGCTACTGTACAAACTACTATCAGCTGTTTGTGAGGTTTCAGTGCATCTCTTGAAGATGATATGGAGTTGTAATACTTTCACATTGTCTAATTCAGACCGAATCAGCAAAACTCAATTTAAACAGCGCAAAATGACTGCCTGTTATAGATACGTTATAGATAGAAATGATTATATTTCTGTTTTTATTCACACAATATATATTTAAACTAGTTTGAATGAAAATTCGTGTAGTTTTAGAAAAAGTCGGGGAGCAGGCTTTATGATTTATTTAGACAAAGTTATTGACTGTGCAAATTTCAAAACGGTCAAAATGACGCCTTGTTCGTTCTAGTGTTAAAGATAATTACCACACTGCAAAAAATGATTTTCAAGAAAAAAAATCTTTGTATTTTTGTCTTGTTTTCAGTAAAAATATCTAAAATTTCTTAAATAAAGATGCTTTTTCTTGATGAGCAAAACGACCCAAGAAAAAAGTCTAGTTTTTAGACCAAAAATATCAAACTTTATTGATTTTGTGCATAAAACAAGCAAAAAATTCTGCCAATGGGGTAAGCAAAAAAAAAAAAACTTAAACACTAAATTCAAGAAAAATTCAAGAAAAATTAGCTTACCCCATTGGCAGATTTTTTTTCTTGTTTTATGCACAAAATCACCTAAATGTAATATTTAAGTCTTAATTTAAACTTTTCAGATATTTTTACTGAAAACAAGAAAAAAGTACTAAGAATTTTTTTTCTTGAAAATCATTTTTTACAATGCGTAAGTTTAAATGTTGCAGTTAAAATGACTGCTGATGCCCATTCTAGTGTTAAAAGTGCATGATAAGGGAACTCAATTTTCTCCCCATGATAGGTCAAGAAAACGCTGGAAAAAATAACAATACACAGTTTTAGTTAAACGTTCAACACTGCAAAAAAAAAGACTTTCTTACTTAGTATTTTTGTCTTGTTTTCAGTAGAAATATCAAAAAATTCTTAAATTAAGGTGCTTTTTCTTGATGAGCAAAATGACCTAAGTAGATAAGTCTAGTTTTTAAGACAAATTAATATACAATTCAAGTGAAATTGTCCTTAAAACAAGCAAAATGATCTGCCAATGGGGTAAACACTTAATTCAAGTAAAATTTTCTCACCCCATTGGTAGTCAAAATACCATAAAAGCGCATGATTTTATGTAAATTAATATGAAAAAAGTCTCAGCTGTGTTGGGGCCCTGTCAAGATTCTTTTCATGGGGCCCAAAATCCTTAGCAGCGCCCCTGGTTATATGACACGTTTTCACACAGGGACATGTAGTTTTGGATTTTGTTTTCCCTTCATTTTAAAACTGCATGTTGTGTTCACTTGTATTATCTTTAACTAATATTTAAATGTGTTTGATGAACTGAAACATTAAGTGTGACAAATATGCAAAAACATAAGAAATCTGGGGAGGGGACAACACTTTTTCACAACACTATTATCCAAAGCGACACACAATGCATTACAGGGTAAAAACATGTGTTCCCTGGGTTCGAACCCATGACCTTTTGCGTTGCTAACGCATTGCTGAGCTATACATTATTTATTTATTTATTTATTTATTTATTTATTTATTTATTTATTTATTTATTTATTTATTTATTTATTTATTTATTTATTTATTTATCTATTTATTTATCTATCTATCTATTTATCTATTTATCTATCTATTTATCTATTTATCTATCTATCTATCTATCTATTTATCTATCTATTTATCTATCTATCTATCTATCTATCTATCTATCTATCTATCTATCTATCTATCTATCTATCTATCTATCTATCTATCTATCTATCTATCTATCTATCTATCGATCTATCTATTTATCTATCTATCTATTTATCTATTTATCTATTTATTTATTTATCTATTTATTTATTTATCTATTTATTTATTTATTTATTTATTTATTTATTTATTTATTTATTTATTTATTTATCTATTTATTTATTTCCCTGGACCACAAAACCAGTCATAAGGACACATTTTTTAAATTGATATTTATAACTATAAGCTTTCCATTGATGTATGGTTTGTAAGGATAGGACAATATTTGGCCGAGATACAACTATTTAAAAATCTAGAATCTGAGGGTACAAAAAATAATATAAATATTGAGAAAATTGCCATTAAATTTGTCCATATGAAGTCCTTAGCAACACATATTACTAATGATAAATACATTTATATAAATGGTTTCATCGGACGCGCGTGCATTGTCGCGGTTACGAGTTCGGACTAAACTTAACTTCCGGTCTCTGTTTATTTAATGGTTTGGCTAGTGGCTAAACTGAACTTTGGAACAAATACCTCATCAAAAATAACAAATGTTTTAGTTTCTTAAATACGAGGGGGTTTGGCCACCGATCTGTAGTTAACATTCTATACATTATAGGCTATAGTACACATTTTACACAGTAACGTTAGCTGATTTAAACTAAGGTGATCTTATCTACTTGTTTACTAGAAGTTACGTTTGTTCCACGAAAGCCATTTGTTTATGTTGTTACTGCTGAAACCATCTAAATTTACATACAATGTATTGTTGGCTATTGCTACAGATATACCCATGTTTCTTATGACTGGTTTTGTCACACATGTTCGCTGAACGTTCTCCTAGTATACTGTAAATCTTGTCTTGGTGTAGACAGACCCGTTACCAGTTATGTACCAATACCATATTTTCTCAATAATGACAACGCACCACACTGGTCTGCTTTGACACAAATCATCCCTAAAACTCACTCTCACATGTTGAAAAGCTATCAGAAGACTCTCCACCACATCATTGCCACCATGCTCTGAAACTTTCATACAATTTGTCGCCTGTCCGGTGCTGAGATATCAGTTTAAGGGTCACACGCAACAGTTTGCAGGGTGAGGCGCTTAAAGCTCTGAGTGGGCTTGTGAATAACTAAGAGTCTGATTCGAAATGACACATCTTAGATAGGGACAAATGGGGGGGCGGTCCTGCACTTGCTTCCTGTGACCCCTCGACACAGCTCCCTTTGTGGTACAGCGGGAGGTTGGTCACCTGTGCTTTTTCGGAGAGAACCAGAATAAAAGGTTAATGGATTCAGTTCAGCAGACCTGCCAATCCTTTACAGTGGGCGCACGGGTGAGAGCCGATTTGTTCAGTGTAGAGGACGTTTCTTAAGATGCCTTTGCTGCCCTCTTTAGGCGAATTTCTGATATTACAAGCTAAATGAATAATCACAATACATTTTTATTTTCAAATGAATGTGAGAACACAAGGATTAGGATCATCAAAGTTTGTTTTTAATCTTTGACATGATCTTACTTAGTCAATATTAAAGATATTTAAGTTACATTTTCCCATAAATTTGTCTTTTTTTTTTTTTTTTTAATAATTTATAAAACTACATGATAAGACATCAAAGAAATGCCCCAGGCTCACACAAATTAGCTTCTATTGAATTTTGCAGAATTCAACCTCACCAGTTTTTGGCATGAAAATTGTGATGGGAATCCAAAGGGAGTCTGACTGGGAAGACAGGACATCACACAGCGCCCAAAACCAAGAATAATGGTTGAAATGATAAAAACGAAGTCTTTCAAAGTTACATAAAATAGAGAGAAGAGTTACTACAATCTAAACATTTGATTGATGTTGCGTGGTTTTCAGCACTGCTTTTCTTTGTAGCCTTGTCATCAGCTGTTTTAACTGAAGTCCAGCATTTATCTACAGCCTGACCATCATCCTCCCATCCTGAACCCCACCAGCGATCTGAGCACCGTTTGAACCGCGACACATGAATATTGCATAAACGTGCACAGTTTCTTTTGTTCTGACATTTGCATCAACAGCTAGTGAGACGTATACCACCATTATAAATAAAATATTATCTTGCAAAAATCAAATCTAACAAACAGTATGAAGCGTTTTTTTCAATCGTGTATTTGTGTTGTCAGAGTCGGAGAGGTATACATAGAGAATCTCTTTATAGTTCAAAGCACCAAAACATGGTGTCAAGAACAGTGTCATAAAAAAATTCCAGATTGTTGTTTGGAAATTAATGTTTAATATTTTCACCTTTGTTAAAAATTGTGGGGAAAGTGCTGCATGTATTATCACAAGGGAGAATGGGGATACAAACTTTGAGAATTAACTTTGATGTAAAGTCTTCGTTCATTTCATAAAAGACCAAATATTTTCAGGTTGACCAACTGTGGTGGAGTAAGAGTATGTCAGACCCTGGACCACAAAACATGTTATAATTGGATACATTTTTTTAAAATTAAGATTTATATATTATTTGAAAATCTGGAATCTGACTGAGGGGTGCAAAAAAAATTTAATATTAGGAAAATCGCCTTTTAAGTTGTCCAAATGAAGTCCTAGGCAAGACATATTAAAGGGATAGTTCACCCAAAAATTAAAATAATGTCATTAATGACATTTTCGGAACACAGTTTAAGATGTTTTAGATTTAGTCCAAGAGCTTTTTGACCCTTCATTGAAAATCCACCCACGGCACACTGTCCATGTCCAGAAAGGCAACAAAATCATCATCAAAGTAGTCCATGTGACATCAGTGGGCCAGCTAGAATGTGTCGAAGCATCGAAAATACATTTTGGTCCAAAAAGAACAAAAACTATCACTTTATTCAGCATTGTCTTCTTTTCCGCGTTTGTTGTGAAGCACATGCGCGAGACTAAAGTCATGTGACTCCAATGACGCGGATGACGTACAACGCGGCTGACGTGTTATCCTCAGACATGTTTGCAAATTTTTTTTTCAAACTTACAGTATGCGTCTCCCTCAGACTGTAACAAGCACGAATGCACAAAATAAACAGCTGGAAACAGTGGGGGCGCACCAGATAACACGTCAGTCGTGTCATACGTCATCCGCGTCACTGCAGTCATGTGACTTTAGTCTCGCGCAGGCACTTCACAACAGACAATGCTAAATAAAGTCATAATTTTTGTTATTTTTGACCCACTGTCGTAACATGGAGTACTTTGATGATGTTTTATTACCTTTCTGGACATGGACAGTATACAGTTACACTGAAAAAAAGTACTTTGCTGCCTTAAAATGTTTTGTTCAATCAACTCAGATTTACAAGTCATGTCAACACAGATGAGTTGTCACAACTTATAAAATATAGTTGAAAAGTCAACTTAATTTTATAAGTTATAAGAACTCACCTGTAGTTATAACAACTCATCTCTAGTCAAGATAAATAATAGTAAGTTGAAATGACTTGTAAATCCGAGTTGATTCAACAAAAAATGTTAAGGCAGCAAAGTATTTTTACAGTGTAGATTTTCAATAAAGGGTCAACAACCTCTCTGACTAAATATAAAACATCTTAAACTGTGTTGCGAAGATGAATGGAGATCTTACAAGTTTGGAACGCATGAGGGTGAGTCATTAATGACATTATTTTCATTTTTGGGTGAACTATCCCTTTAACAATTATAAATAAAGTTCTAATATATTTACAGTAAATTTACAAAAATATCTGCATGGAACATGATCTTTACTTAATATCCTAATGATTTTTGCCATTTATAAAATCAATAAATTTGACCCATACAATGTATTGTTGGCTATTGCTACAAATATACCCGTGCTACTTATGACATGTTTTGTGGTCCAGGGTCACATATAATAAAACCATGCGTATGTAATGCCTACATTTTGATCTGTTCCTTGCACAAAAGGGCAAAACACTATAACAACAGACACTATTCATCATTTTGATGTTGTTTTATATATGGTGGGATGATGAATTAAATTGGTTGCAGAATTAAACCCTATAGGGCTGGTCCAGTCATTGGAGCATATAGGATTTGGTTGACGTTGACCCAGAAAGCATCCCGTCGATTGCTCCAGCACACTGTAAGTGCATCTGGCACATTACAAGCATTGAATTTCATGAATCTGGTTAGTAAAAATACAAAACCTGTCCCTAATGGTGTTTTCAGAAGTGCTATTACTTTTTGGCAAATGATTTTGTGTCGTACCGCCAAAAGAAGTCCATTGTAGGGAATTACAGATTACCCTTTTGAAGAATCGAATTGAGTCGGTTGAGTCACGACTACACCTTTGTAGCAATTTCTGTATATATTGAAAAAATACTAGAAGGCTACAAAACAGATCTTTTATTAGTAGGAAACCCAAAAAGACACTCTGGTCGATAGACCTTGCACCTAAGCATGAAAACTCCTCGTGTGTGGAAGCTTTAGTAAGCCTTGAGATTGTATTAAAGAGAGAGTTGTTTAAAAATAAATCAAGTATCATGCCGAGTGCTGAGCTCATGCAGCTCATAGCTTTGATATTTTGTGGCACTTTTACTGTAATTTCTCCTCACATATGTGGGTGAATCTCACGCAACATGTCAAAAAGATGTCTGCATATTTCACTTCAAAATCTGAAGAAAAAGATAAGCTATATTTAGCTTAATGGAAATAAGACCTATATGAGAATAGTGAACAATAATTTTGACCCTGTCTGAGAGAGAGAGAGTTTTAAAAACGACAAAGCGTCTGTTGGACTGACAGTACAGAAATTTATAGAGGATCTATTTCTCTCCCCATTTCTCTTTAGTTAAACCCCAGTAAAGCTTTGATTTCCCCAGAGAGGTGAAAGTACAGAACACAAACACACTCGTGTCCTCCTTGGTCAACTCTCTGTGCCCCATCCAATAAAGGTGCTGCACGATGCCACAGAGGCACATTATTTGGCTCTATGGTTTTATAAAGAACCTTTAAAGGGTAAATATCATAAAAATCGGACTTTTTCATATTCAAGTGCTATAATTGGGTCCCCAGTGCTTAGAAAATGTGAAACAGATCAATCCAGTAACTTAGTTTTGGTAAACCATTTTCCGCAAGCCTGTAAAAAAGGGTCATTAAAATTTGGCTCCCCTTGTGATGTCAGAAGGGGATAATACCTCGCCTAACACGATCACGAGCATTGTGGCTACAACTTTAGCCAAAATCCTGTGAAATTTCGTCGGATGAGTCCTAATCCTAATCTTAAACCTGACCCTAAACCCAATATTTTATGGGAATTAGGCCATAGCTGTATGCTATCTAGCCAGAACCGCTGTTTTTTTAGGGGTGTATGTAGCTGTGTCCCCTTTAGCCAGAACGCAGCACAGAATCTTTTCTGTTTTTACAAAAAAGTTCTTTGCAATGGACCAAGATTCTTTAGACTATAACAAGGTCAGAAAGACATTTTTAAGAAGCTTTGACTAAATGGCATTGAATTGAAGAAGCCCTTGTAGCACATTTAATTTTAAGTGTAGGCAGTATTGCAGTGACAGTGTATGTAATAAATAAAAGTATGATATTATTGGTTAAAATAAGATCCAAATAAAGAGTGTAAAGCTTTATATGATACCGACAGACAGAGGTGATTTTTCAAAATGTACAAAATGTTGTATGTATTATAGATGACCAGAAGGTGGGGCTCATGTAACATCTAAAGAGGTCTGAATGCAAAAAGGATATTTGTGATAGAATCAGTACCTTCCTCATATTTTCTCTTTTTTCTTTTTTGACTCTTAATTTAAAGGTGCAATGTATAATTTTTAGAAGGATCTCTTGACAGAAATGCAAAATAATATACAAAACTATATGATCGGGGTGTATAAAGACCTTTTTATAATGAACAGTTATGTTTTTATTATCTTAGAATGAGACGTTTTTATCTACATACACAGAGGGTCCCCTTATGTGGAAGTCGTCATTTTGTGCTGCCATGTTTCTACAGAAGCCCTTAATGGACAAACATTTTTTACTAAGTTGTCTCAGTCAATGACATGTTTTTCTGGTGGTGGCTACTGTAGCTTCTCTATGCTTTTCAAAAGCGAGGGGTGAGCAGTAGACTGAGCCGTTGGTTGTAATTCACAACCTCACCACTGGATGCCGCTAAAATTTACACACTGCACCTTTAACTCATTCACCGCCAGCCTTTTTGAGAAAAGTTGCCCACCTGCATTTTTGTGATTTTAACAAAATTTTCACAAAATACCTTGCAGGAAAAATGATCTTCTATAAGTATATAAACATACAAATTATATCAAATTAAAGAACAAACCCTCTGCTTTCAAACAAACAATAAACAAACAAACAAACAAACAAAATGGGGAAAAAACGTTTTATTATATTTACTTTTTCTACTTAATTTAACCACTGAAATATGGATATTTCTCTTCAAAAATACAACATTTTGAGCAAAATGCTTAAAAAATTGCGTTTTTGTAAAGGAATTTATGTTAGAGATCAGACTCAGAATGACTATCAAACATAAAGGCAGTTAAAATAAATCATTAAATCTTTTTAAACTCCGTTTTTGATAAATTTTGGCCATCTAGTGGATAAAAGCGGTATTACACTTTCACTTTGAAATTCGTCCAGAAAGGCATATTTATTAGTTAAATATGAACTCATAAATGACGAGATAACTCGTCAATGGCGGTGAATGAGTTAATAGTTATTTATATAAATATTAAACATATATACACTTTTTTTAAATAAAGAAGAAAATATAAACATGTTTGACATCATTTTAAAAACTTTATCACAAAAATACAAAAAGTACAAAACTACAAAAGGTAATAAAAGTTTTGTTAAGTAACTTGAAAATGTCTTTTATGTAACATGTTAATAAATTGTATTAATTTAACATACACAGATCACACACACAAATAGTTCCTTCAAGTGACATACAGCACAACATCTCCATAATGTGCATATTCTCTCGGAAAAAAAGGTACAAAAGTTGTACCCTTTATATGTAACATTTAGCTACAGATATATAACTTTGAGGTACAACTATATGTAATAATATGCGAAAGTGTTTGAAAAGATACCGCCCCAGTGTTACTCAATTTATTCTGAGAGTGTAAAATAAGTTAAATAAATACTTAAATAAATACTAATGAGTTCATTTAAATACTGTTTGGCATTCTGTATTGGGACACATTCAGTAGTGCTTGTGAATCCTATAAAAACATCTACGTCTAACTGTCAATGGCTGTGTTCCAGGTGTCTCCCGTGATTTCTCATCATCTGCACAGGGCCAACCCTTTAATCCCAGGATGGTGGAGTGCAGCAGGCCATGTGAAATCCATGTGCAAGATTTCTGGAATTTCCAGCTATCCAGCTCCGTACTTTCATTTTTGGTTTGGGAAACACTCAGAGATCTTAACCACATCCCTGGTGCTGTTTGTGTTTACCCTGCAAAGTTGACCAAAAAGAGAGCAAACATTAATATTTATATTACAGATCAGCATTCATTAAATGCTTTATAGGCTATATGTGACCCTGGCTGTGAAAACCCACCTAAAGTAATTTTTGGTGATTTACTGTTGTTTACATAAATTCATCATATTACATATTGTAAAGAACATTCAGTAAAAATAAACCCTTTATATCTTTAATATTGCAGGTCACATCAAACTCTTTAGCATGGATATCAGATACATACAGACACATCAGATATATAAGTTTAATCAACTTGAATTTACAATCAGGAATTGCTATAAATTATAAAAATAAAGTTGAAATAACTTATGCTAATTTAACTTATTTCTTATTTTTATTTATAGCAACTTCTCACTAGTCAGGAAAGTTGAAATGAATTGTAAATTCAAGTTGACTTAAAAATGAAGTGCAACAATGAGTTGAAAAAGTCAAAAAAAAAATACAAATTCTAATGGCTTAAAAATTACAAATAATAAAACAGCTGTTTAACATTAAAACCATTACAGATTTATTTTATGTACACTTTCGGAAAAAAAAGGTACAAAAGCTATCACTGGGATGGTACCTTTTAAAAAGGTTTTAATGACCATTCTTACAATAATAGATATTTGTGTATTAGAATAAGCTAGTAGTAAGTTTGTAAATGATTAAAAATGTCAGTACCTGTTCCAGCACATCTGCAGGTTAGCAGCTTGTTTGGTTTCTGGACTCAGACAACGCTGCTGTACTGCAGTCTTGGTATTTTCTGGTTTTAGTGTTAATCTGTAAATATTGAAACATATCATGTTAATGATAAAATAGAATTTAAACTGCTTTGAGCATAATTCATTATGATATCGTGTTACTTACATGATCTCAGTATTTTTGCATTGCGTTCTTTGCGGGGTAATCGAAAACTCCATGATTTTTTGTCTTGGCACATTTCTCTTCAAAGTATTCAGGCACCAGCATCTGTCATGTATTGGTTGAGCTAACACATGGTGAGAAGAATAAAAAATATATAATACGAGTCGATGAAAGATTCATAAAAAAATGTTAGGCTGTGACAAAAAACACTTCAAATATTTAGTGATTATGTTTAAAAATAAATTTTGTAAAATTTCTATTTGTTATGTCAATTTATCACAAGTCAAAACTTAAAATAGTTGGTTGAACTGACTTGCAAAGCCAAGTTGTTTTAACTTCATGCTGCATAGTAAAAAAGTTTGTTCAACTTAAAAAGTTAATTCAATTGGTAACACCTAAAAAAGGTAATTTTATTCAACTTTAATTTCACTTAGGTGAAACATTTAAATGAAAATTTAAGTTGAATAAACTTACATTCCCTTGGTGTTACCAATTGAAGCAACTCCCCAAGTCGATCCAACTCTTCACCCTTTTACACACTGTAAAAAATACTTTGCTGCCTTACATTTTTTTGTTAAATCAACTCAGATCCACAAGTCATGTCAACAGAGATGAGTTGTCATAACTTATAAAATAAAAAACTTTTTATAAGTTATAACAACTCACCTGTAGGTATAACAACTCATCTCTAGTCAATATAAATAATAGTAAGTTAAAACGACTTGTAAATCCAAGTTGATTCAACAAAAACTTTTAAGGCTGCAAAGTATTTTTACAGTGCAGTGTTGGCTAATGTTTAAAAAGCTGTACATACATCTAAGTACCTGGCAACAGAAGTTAACAAAGTCAAAGTTTGTTTACGACACCACAGTAAAACTTTCATTGTTGACTTACCTCCACTTAGCTGAATGCACACAACAGCGAGCTGCAGGAGAACGAGAGCTTTGAGGAAAAATCCCATAGTAAATGTCCAAGTGAAATCAATAGGTTGCAATGTTGGGCTTTCACCTTAGGTTGTTGCCTTGGCTTTAGAGAGAGCTTGGAGCTTAAAGTGAAAGTAGTGAATGAGACCCCATGCTTTATATCCCAGAGCTAGCTAGAGGAATTCCCAATCCCCCCTCGGCATTTCCCAACAATCCAGTATTTCTCTGCAATGGAATTTCCCCAAAGAAAATGTTTTGCACTTATATTTTTAAGTTTAATCAACTTGGAATTACACGTCATTTCAACTTATTGGCTAGTGATGAGTGGCTGTAACGTATAAAATAAAGTTATAGTATAAAGAGATAACTAATGTACATTCAACTTGATTGAATAAGTTACGGCAGTGGTTCTTAAACTTTTTGGCATTTGGCCCCCCTTGTGTATACAGTATGGGGCCCCCCAAAAGAAAATGTATGACATAAAACAGTCCAAAAATTTACATTTTAATTAAACAAAACATATTCAATTATACAATGTGGTGCTGTTGCACTGTAAAAAATACTTTGCTGCCTTAAAAGTTTTTGTTGAATCAACTTGGATTTACAAGTAATTTTAACTTACTATTATTTATATTGACTAGAGATGAGTTGTTATAACTACAGGTGAGTTGTTATAACTTATAAAATTAAGTTGACTTTTCTCAAATATATTTTATAAGTTGTGACAACTCATCTCTGTTGACATGACTTGTAAATCTGGGTTGATTTAACAAAAAAATTTAAGGCAGCAGTATTTTTACAGTGTGGTTAGTAGCATTATTTTTTCTGAAGATTTATTACATATAATTAATGATAAATTCATGTATTTTGTAAAATGTTATTTAACTGGGGGCCCCTGGCACAATCTCATGGGCCCAGTTTGAGAACCACTGAGTTACAGCAACTTATCACTTGTCAAGATAGTTGAAATAACTTGGAAATCCTTGTTGATGAAACTTAACAATGTTAGTTCAAAAATGATTTTTTTTACACTGTAGGCTGTGAAAACATGTAGCCTGCACGGGTTCCCTGATTAGAAAGTACCTGTTTTCGCGGATTGCTATAGGCTGTATCATGTACAGCAGGTCTGAATTACCAATCTCATGATGCAAGATTTAAGCAGAGAAGATCATGTTTAGCAGTTTATTGCTAAGAAGTATGACGTTATTGGCTTGAAATAAGAGCCAAGAACGCTGTATATGATACAGACAGAGGTCTTTGTTAAACTTTACATTATAGATCAGTGATTCTCAAACTGGGGGTCGTGAGATTGTCACAGGGAGCCCCACTGCCCTACAAAGCGAAAGCGCAGTAACTACGCATTTGGTCAAAATTGAGTTAAGGGTTAAAATGGGCTTTGTGAGATCTGTTGTGTCTTGTGACAAAGTCTCCTGGTTAAATTTTGTCCCAATTCAGAGAAATGTGTGTGCCAAAATTGCAGTAACATGTTTGACTGGCTGGTGTAAAAAACTTTAAAGCCATTTTTCTTAGTTTCAGTGTTTGCGTAGATACTGCACTTAGCCTTTGGAGGGCAGCCCAGTTTTAAGTTTTATTATGTTTCATGCCCATTTTTTTTTGGGGGGGGGGGGCACGACGGGATGCACCCAGGGGCGTCATGCACCAATTTTTTTAAGGGGGCACAGTGTGTACAGTTCAAAGAAATTTGTGTATACACAGACATCAAACGAATATAGAGCTTTCATTCTTTCTTTTTCGTTTTGTTTCATTTTATGTTTTGTTTTCTCATTGTTTTTTCCTATTTTTTAGTTTTTTTTGTGCATACACAGACATCAAACGAATATAGAGCTTTCAGTCTTTCTTTTTCGTTTCGTTTCATTTTATGTTTTGTTTTCTCATTGTTTTCTCCTTTTTTTTTTACCTTTTTTTGTGCACACACAGACATCAAACGAATATAGAGCTTTCAGGCTTTCAGTTTTGTTTTCTCATTGTTTTTTCCTATTTTTTTTACCGTTGTCGCTTGGGGTTGGGGCTAGAATCACTTTCGGTTACATTTTTAGACATCCAAACCCAAACCCCAAATCTAACCCCAACCAACAATGATTTAAAAATAGGAAAAAACAATGAGAAAACAACACAAAAAATGACGAAAAACTATTTACAGAAATTTTTGCAAGTGAAAAAATGTATCCCATTTTTGGTGACACGTGAGATCATGTTGGAAGCATGGATGCACTTTTTGGCTTGAAAGTCATGGTCCATGTTTTCTACTGATATAAAGCTCGGAAGCTCCAGGACATTCCCTAAAATAGCTCACATTGTATTTGTCTGAAAGACGATGGACAGATGTATCTCAGATGGCTTGAGGGTGAGTAAATCATGGGGTAATTTAAATTTTTTGCTGAACTTTCACTTTAAGGATCTTTGTAAAATAATTACTTTCTTCATATTTTCTCATCTTTCTTTTAGTTACATCTATTTAATAGTTCATTATAGGGATGCACGATATATCGGCTGACATATTGTTATCGGCCGATAACTGCTTATTTTTAATATTATCGGTTATCGGTCTGATAGCAAAATTAGGCCGATAAATGAAAGCCGATAAATGATGGATTATTTTGGTTTGTTGAACCACTTCACTTGCTCATTGCTGGCCATGTGGAGTATTGATTGGTGCTTTCTGTGACATAGCATGAAGATAACACGTGTTGCGGGCTTAAGAAGAGTATGCTAGTCTAGCGCAAAGACAAAAAAGGTCTGGGAGTTTTTCATTGCGAAAATAATATGAATATTTATCGGCCTATATATATATATATATAAATATAAAGAGTTATCAGTTATCGGTATCGCCCAAAAATTTCCATATCAGTACATCCCTAGTTCATTATAATAAACATACAGTACTGTGCAAAAGTCTTAGACCACTATGCCAGAATTAGATTAGTTGTTTTTGCCATGTTATAGTGATTATATATAATTGTTTCTCAGTCTCTTTAATAGATTACATACAGAAATACAAGAAATGTGTATATATAGTATTAAAAACTGTTTAGAAATTTAAACTGATGTGTCAAGTTTCCACTTGAGCAATAGGGATCTCTTAAACCTAAATAAAATTAAATCCTAATTTCTAGTTTTAAAGAGATTATTTTTATTTAATTCTGCTCAAAAAACGGTTATGATGTGTTTAGTGCCAACACTCAAAAAAATTAACTTTCGCCTTTGCCAGTTTTACTTAATCCTTTCATATTGTGATTACTTAAAAAATTAATTTAACAACGTGAACTTAATTTAATGGAGTTTATTCAACAAAAAGGTGTGTCTTGTCAGCTTTACTTAAAAATTAATTGTTCAGCCAACATAACAGTTTTGTGTAAAATTAACAGATTAATAAAACCAGTACAGACTGGCATCTCATTGGCTAATGATGTTGCAGTGTATTATGGGTAATTGTTATTGTTCTGGCACCCTCTTGCAGAAGTGTAGCACCATTAGATAGGTACCTGTGGCCAACTATGAGTGAATTAACTTGTTCTGATATATTATTAGAACAAAAACAAACAAATAAATGGTTGAAATGTAACATTTCATTTAAAATATATTTGTGATGTACTTGATAAGTTATAATTAAGAGGCTTATATGATTAGTTGTATTAAGCAGCTGCACTATGATTGATTGATTTAGTGTTAAGGAGTTATTAGATAAAAGGGGTGGAGTTTATAAAATGGCATTATTCAAATTTTTGTCATCATTAATACAAATTTTTATGTACAATCAACTCAACCGTTGTTTGTTAAGTTTACTTAATCTTCTTTTGTTAAATGAACTTAATTATTGTTCGTTGAGTTTACTTAACAAATTATGTGGAACCTGTTGACAAAATATTTTTAAGTAAATCCAACATTTAATTTTTTTTGAGTGAAGAGAGGTCACACAAAACACAGACGATGCCTAAAGAAGACATTTAGTCCTGAAAAATTATTTATTTATTATTTTGTACCTGTATTTTCTTTTAAATAAAAAGATTGAAAAATAAATATGCAAGACATTAAAACTTCTAAAACAACAAGTCTGGTGGTGGTGGTCTAAGACTTTTGCACAGTCTTGTATATGTACACATATTTTCTCAAATAAAAAGGATAATGTTGGACATAATTTTATACATTTTATTACAAACAGTACAAAACTATACAAAAGGTAATAAAGATTTTGTTAGATAACTTGAAATGTCTTTTATCTTAATGAAATATATTCATTGAACACAATAAACAGGCACACAAACGGTTCCTTAAAGTGACATTCGTATATCTCCACACAGTGTACAAAAAATAAGTTAATTAATACTTAAATACTAATAAGTTCATTTAAATGCTGCTTGGAATTCTGTAGCATTGGGACCCATTCGGTAGTGCTTGGTTTAAACAGTGAATCCTACGAAAACATCTGGTCTGACCATCATTGGCCGTGTGCCAGTTGTCTTCAGCTCTCCCATGATTTCCCATCAGCTGCACAAGGCCTCCCCCTTTAATCCCAGTATGGTGCAGTGCAAGCAGGCCATGTGACGGGATGAAATTCCATCTGCAAGATTTCTGGAATTTCCAGATTTTATTCTCTGTCCTTTCATTTCTGATGTGAGAAACACTCGGAGATCTTAACCACATCCCTGGTGCTGTTTGCATTCACCCTGCAAGTTGAAAAAAGAATGAAAATTTTAATATTTTTATTGCACTTATTAAAAGCTTTATGTGACCCTGGCTGTGAAAATCCAGCTTAAGATTTTTTTACTGTTGTCTACATAAATTCATCCTATTACATAATGTAAAGAACAATAAACTTTAATGTTACAAATGCAAATGCAAAAACGAATTCTAATTGTTTCCAAATTACAAAGAAATAAAACATTAGCTGTTAACCATTAAAACCATTACAGATATGATGGATTTTTGTCACTGTTCTTGCGCTAATAGATATCTGTGTATTAGAATAAGCTAATATACAAGCAAATTGATGAAATACCAGCATAAGTTTTAAAACAATAAAAATGTCAGTACCTGTTCCAGCACATCTGCAGGTTAGCAGCTTGTTTGGTCTCTGGACTCAGACAACGCTGCTGTACCTCACTCACTGTATTTTCTGGTTTTAGTGTTAATCTGTAAATATTGAAACATATCATGTTAATGATAAAATAGAATTTAAACTGCTTTGAGTATAATTCATTATGATATCGTGTTACTTACATGATCTCAGTATTTTCGCACTGCGTTCTTTGCGGGGAAATCGAAAACTCCACGATTTTTTCTCTTGGCACATTTCTCTTCAAAGTATTCAGGCACCAGCATCTGTCACGGATTGGATGACCTAACACATGGTAAGAAGAATAAAAATATATAATACGAGTTGATGGAAGATTCATCAAAAATAACTGTTAAAATAAAACTTTAAATATTTAGTGATTATGTTTAAAAAATACATTGTAAAATTTCAACTTGTTATGTCAACTTCTCACAAGTCAAAACTTAAAATAGTAGGTTGAATTGACTTGCAAAACCAAGTTGTTTTAAC
Source organism: Misgurnus anguillicaudatus (assembly GCF_027580225.2). Classification (NCBI taxonomy): domain Eukaryota; kingdom Metazoa; phylum Chordata; class Actinopteri; order Cypriniformes; family Cobitidae; genus Misgurnus; species Misgurnus anguillicaudatus. Next base: position 10,015,428 of record NC_073339.2, on the reverse strand, counting down.
TTCATGCTGCATAGTGAACTACACTGTAAAAAGTTGGTAACACCTAAAAAAAACTTTAATTTCACTTTAGGTGAACATTTAAGTGAAATTTTAAGATGAATAAACTTACATTCTTTAGGTGTTACCTTTTCACCCTTTTACAGTGTTGGCTAATGTTTAAAAAGCTGTACACACATCTAAGTATCTGGCAACAGCAGTTAACAAAGTCAAAGTTTGTTTTCGACACCAGTAAAACTTTCATTGTTGACTTACCTCCACTTAGCTGAATGCACACGACAGCGAGCTGCAGGAGAACGAGAGCTTTAAGAAAAAATCCCATAGTGAATGTCTGATAGGTTGCAATACAGGACTTTCAGTTCGAGTCGTTGCTTCGGCTTTAGAGAGAGCTTGGAGCTTAAAGTGAAAGTAGGGAGTGAGACTCCTTGCTTTATATGCTAGAGGAGTCCCAAGTCCGCCCCTCTGCATTTCCCAGCAATCATTATTCTCTCTAGTGGAAATTCCAAATTCATTGGGTGGGAGGGAGTCAATGAGTGAAAGTGGGAGGAAGGGGGCAAAAAATGTAGTTCCAGAGAAATGCAAGAAAAAATGAATGAAGACTCATACTGTAACTACATGTGTGGTAAAAGTGAAATTTGACCCAAAGAATTGTTTATAAAGGTGCAAACCGGTCTGAACTGTATTGTGTCAATAAACCCAAAGTTCTATTTCATGTAAACTGTCTGGTTTTACTTATAAACATTTATGCAGACGCTTTTATCCAAAGTGACTTTCATTGCATTCATTGTAATACAATGTGTGCTCCCTGATTCAAGCCCATTGCCGTACCAACAGAGCTACAGGAACGTCCACCTGATCTCACGAATTTCATGTATTATCCCCTTCTGACATCACAAGGGGAGCCAAATTTCAATGAGCTATTTTTTCAAATGCTTTGGTTTACCAAAACTAAGTTACTGGGTTGATCTTTTACACATTTTCTAGGTTGATAGCAGCACTGGGGACCCAATTATAGCACTTAACTCTTTCACCGCCAGCGTTTTTTTAAAAAGTTGCCAGCCAGCGCCAGCGTTTTTCATGATTTTCACCAAAGTTTAATGCCTTTCAGAAAATGTTCTTCTTTAAATATATAAACATACAATATACCAAATGAAAGAACAGACCCTCTGCTTTCAAACAAAAAAAAATGTTTCATCCTGCCTTCAGTGGTTCTTTTGTAATCAGCTTTTGAATATGGGTAGGTTTCTGCAAAAACACCACATTTTGAGCAAAAAGCTGAGATAATTCCATGTTTGTGACGGACTTTTCATAGAGATCCCATTCAGAGCGATCTTTAAACCAGACACGGACATGCAGCCGCTTGTCAAAGGGCAATACTTCCGGGTTTAAAAAGTTGCGGATAATAGCGGTATTGCGGAAAGACGGAAAATCTCGTCATTGGCGGGGAAGCGTTTTCTCTTAATTGACGAGATATCTCGTCAATGGCGGTGAAAGAGTTAAACACAGAAAAAGTCAGATTATCATGATGTGTCCCCTTTAATACAGCTTAGAAAACTCGTAAAATACATACAAATTCTCGTAAAATCAGAATGGATTAAAACAACACAAATGCAGATAAAGTGAAGCTATTCCAAACCAATTCCAACTAATTCCAAAGCAATCATGCATATTTTACATCATGCATTTTTCCGTGGCATTCTCACGGATCTCCGCACTCTTCCGTGGCCCTACCACGGACTTTCTTTTCCGTGGCATTCTCACGGATTGGTTACTCAACTGTTTTGTCTTATTTTCTTACCATTGTCGCTTCGGTCCAGGGTTAGATTTACATAAAATGACTACCCAACTCTATCCCCAACGCCATGCGGCAATTGTTTGAAGTTTAGAAAATATAAAAGAATACGTCCGGAAAAAAAACAATACTTAAAGTGACATACTAACGCAAACACCAAATCTAACCCTAAACCGAAGCGACAATGGTTTGAAAATAGAAAAAAAGCAGTTGAGTAACCAATCCGTGAGAATTGAAAGTCGAAAAATGCGAAGATCCATGAGAATGCACAGAAAAATTTGCAAAAATTCTGTGACTATCCCACGGAACTTTGTGAGATCATGTTGAACATAATCCTGAATATAATGTTGATTTGGCCTGAATAAACAAATGTATTCAAGCTGTACATGTTTAAACATGCACCCTGCATGCGTTCCCTGGTGAGAAAGTACCTGAATCTTTGGATTTTGTAGGTTATGTCTGAATTACCCAAGCACATGATGCAAGACTTAAGTAGAGGAGATAATGTTTAGCATTTTATTGATGTGTCAGAACATGTGCTCACTGTGACTGCTAAATCACGAGTCAAGACAGATAATAAAATCTCAGCAAAACTGAAGAAATGACCTTTATGGCTGGTTTTTCAATTAATGCGAAAGTTAATCCACTTGAGTTTCCATTATGGGGCGGTTTCCCAGACAGGGCTTTAGTCACAGACTAAAATGCATGTTTGAGCTGCCTTCATTTAAAAACACATTGTACAGACATATTCTAACATATATCAGTGCACACTAAAACCACTTAAACGAATAGTCCATTTTCTTAAAAGAAAAATCCAGATAATTTACTCACCACCATGTCATCCAAAATGTTGATGTCTTTCTTTGTTCAGTCAAGAAGAAATTATGTTTTTTGAGGAAAACATTGCAGGATTTTTCTAATTTTAATGGACTTTAATAGACACCGACAATAAATACTTAACTCAACACTTAACAGTTTTTTTCAACGGAGTCTAGCAAAACGATTGTCATTTTTGACAAGAAAAGTGACAAATGTACACTTTTGAACCACAACTTCTCGTCTAGATCCGGTCGTGATGCGCCAGCGTGACCCCACGCAATACGTCAAGAGGTCACAGAGGACGAACGCGAAACTCTGCCCCAGTGTTTACAAGGGTGTTGAAAGAGGGCCGTTCCTACGTTGTTGTATGTGGAATGATACTAATTAATGTCTTTGTGTCAGTTTATTGTTTAAAATGGTCCGCAAATGTGCGTTTTATATATGTAACACGTGACCTCCCTACGTCACTACGCATTTACGTTAGGTCGCGCTGGACCGGACCTAGACGAAAAGTTGCTGTTTAAAAGAGCATATTTTTTATTTTTCTTGTCAAAAATGACAATCGTTTCGCTAGATAAGACTCTTATGCCTCGTTTGGGATTGTTTGTGGTCCTTTGAAACTCCGTTGAAAAAAACTGTTAAGTGTTGAGTTAAGTATTAATTGTTGGTGTCTATTAATGAGAAAAATCCTTCAATGTGTTCCTCAAAAAACATAATTTCTTCTCGACTGAACGAGGAGGGACATCGGCATTTTGGATGACATGGTGGTGAGTAGATTGTCTGGATTTTTCCTTTAAGAAAATTGACTATTCCTTTAAATGTCCTAATATAACTAAGGCCGTGTCCTGAAGTAATCTGAACCCTGTTTGAGAAACTCCCCCATACACATTTTTTCTCATAACATTCCCGCTTAAGGATGCTTAAATCCTGCTCAGACGGATGTACAGTAACCATCACAGGAGTCTAGAATTTGTTTTTTACTTCATTGTTTTCCAGTGAATGACTAAAAGTTGTAGACTATTGCTGCTAGACTCTTGGGATATTTTTGGGGAAATACACGCAGATGTTGTTCTAGATAAAATAATCTACAAACAATTGCATTATAGTCATAACTTTCTTTTGTGGGGCAGAATGAAAATTCCCCTCTCATTCATGTGACGATAAAGCTTGATGAGTAATTTGTTTTGACTTGGTTTTAAAAATTGTGTCCCGGGTTGAGATCAAACAATGCTATCTCATAACAATTCATACATATTTTACAAGGTGGCTCTTTTGTACGACCACATTCGAACTTGTAAATATGTACGAATTCTCGTAAGATCAGGATGGATTAAAAGAACAAATAGATTTGTAGATAAAGTCCATTTCAAATCAATGCAAACTCATGGCATGTGTATTTTAAGAGGTGGCTAATTTGTATTAATTTGTATGACCGCTTGCGTTTTTGTATGATTTGCTTTTGGTGATGTTGGGGTTAAGGGTCAGGTTACAAGTGAAAGTTGGATCTACTGTAGGGGAGAGTGTGGTGAGTTGTGCCAGTTTTTACTTAAAGTGACTTTAAACTGAGGCCAAGATAGTAATGGTTCCAACTACAATATAAACATATATTTCAGGATGTGGTGTATCACTTTTCGTGCGGGGTAAGTTGTGCCTTCGGAGAGAATGCATTGAGTAAAACAGTATATTTTGATCTCAGAAACTGTAATGCTTTAAAAAAGCTAAATTCAATACAAAATTACTCATTTAAGGTTTATTTAAAGTTATTTTACAACATAAAAGGTCAATTTTCTACAAGCCTATTACGCCTATAACTGTTCAGACACAACAATTAAAGAAACATGATCATAGAAATTTTACTTTGAAAGGCAAAAAAACATTTTTTTTTTTTTACTTAAATGTGCTTACCTCTTATGCAATAAGGCTCTCTTTTTTGCAGGATGAGTGAAATGACTGAATCATCAAAAATGTGTGGACACATGACTGATTTCTTCAATGGTTTCCTAGAAACGGGGTGGCACAACTTCCCCACTGGCACAAATCACCCCACTTTCACCTACTTACATTTGTTCAATTGGTAACACTTAAATTAAATTTTGTCAAATTGTATTTTTCCGTTAAAGTGAGAAAACTGAAGGTGAAAAAACTTTTTTAAAAATTGGTAGTAATTTTTCAAGCTTTGGCAGCTTAAATTAAAGAAAAATTTTAAGAGAAAATGTAATTAGAAAAAAGTAGATGTTATCAATTGATGTTAATGCATTTTTTAACTTTTAACAGTAGGGGTGGGGGTTCATTCATTGTATTCTTTCAAAATTCACTTTGTACGAATCAAAGGGGACATTTCACAATTTTAAGATGTTAAATAAATCTTTGGTGTCCCCAGAGTATGTATGTGAAGTTTTACCTCAAATTATCATATAGATAATTTATTATAACATGTTAAAATTGCCGCTTTGTATAGGTGTGCGTGTGTCCTTAAAAATGCAAATGAGTTAATCTCTGCACTAAATGGCAGTGCTGTGGTTTAATAGTGCAGATAAAGGGGCTGTATCATCCCCTTCTGACATCACAAGGGGAGACAAATTTCAGCTTGCACAGAATGGTTTACCAAAACTAAGTTACTGGGTTGATCTTTTTACATTTTCTAGGTTGATAGAAGCACTGGGGACCCAATTATAGCACTTAAACATAAAAAGTCAGATTTTCATTATATGTCCCCTTTAATACAATTCAGAAAACTCGTAAAATACGTACACATTTTCCTAAAATCAGGATGGATTAAAACAACACATAGAAATGCAGATAAAGTGAAGCTATTCCAAACCAATTCCAACTAATTCCAAAGCAATCATGCATATTTTACATCATGCAAATTAGGTGGCTAATTCGTATTAATTTTGTACGACGGCATGCGTTTTTGTACAGTTTGCTTTTGCAAAGGGGGTAAGGGGTAAGGTTTAATTTTTTTTCTTTTTTACTTTGTACAAATTTATGCAAATTAGCCAACTTGTAAAATATCGTCATGATCCCAGTCTGTCTGCCTGCCTGCCTATTTTTCCTTTGTTTTCTCCCATCATGTCCCTATGGACGGCCAGGTTTTGTAATCATCGTCACCTGCCAGGCATTGCCGTCATCAGCTCCATTATATAAGTTCTCCTGTCTTCTACTGACTTTATCCCATATTCTTTATTATCATGTAGGGTGGTTTTATTCTTAGTCATTGTTGATAAAGTTAATCGGATTCTCTTTTGTCTCCTCCCAGCATGCACCTTGACAAATACGTACGTCGTGACTTCAGGCTGCACAAATTGTGCTTGTTTATATTCATTTTTACAAATATCTAATTTTTAAAATAAAATAATACATAACACATATGAAGGGCGTGCTAATATAAAATGAAGATTTATATGATGAAAATTAGAAGCAGGAAATTGCCTAACACTGGTATGGAGAGATGAACTCATCCAGCTTCCCTTATTTTGAGTTCGACAGAAATCCCCTTGCAGTAACACTGTTGCACAAACATTCAGAAAAGCGAAATGGAAAAACAGCTTTCCAGCCAAAATGGAAAGTTGTGTAAAAAAAACTTGAATGTCTTGTATTTAGGTCAGTTGATCGGTCAATCTTTCCCAATGTTCTTGATATACTAATTCACAGCTGCATGATTGGAGTAAGAAAAATGTTCTCTGCAAAGCAAACCAGCCCAAACTCGGCTTATTGCGAAATAACTTGCTTATCTAACTGTTCTGTGCTACTTTTTCATGCATTTAATGTGCAAACTTTAACGTTTTTTTAAAGAAAATTATAGAGTGAAATGTTTACTGTATTGATTTATTTATGTATATAGAGTACACAGCTCTTAGTTAATTACAGTGCGTTAGCAATGTGTATTACAAGAATTGAACCCATTAGGTTGTGCAAGCTTTGTAAAACTGGCAAAGTGACAACATTCCTATTTTGTAGAGTAAGGCATGAACACTGAATCTGAGAACAGGGACCACTTAGAGGAAAGCGAAACTTAACTGTCTCGTTTTTACATAGGGGGCAAAGTTAGGGGCTTAATTCTTTTCTTCTGTTGCTTATTTAAAGGATAATTATGGTATTTAACACTTTTAGTATCATTTCTGGTTTATTTTGGATGAACTACAGTTCGTTTAACAGCATCTCTTGACTGCAGAATGGAAGTCAAGGGCCATGCACAAACATGTCATTAAAACAACACTTAACATTCATTTTCAAAACTGTGCTACTCACCGAGTGGTTCGTGGTGTTCGTTAATGATTAAAAACAAATATATCGGCGCAATGTATGATTTCAATCATTGTTATTTGCTATAGTGGAACTATTTTTTCAGATACCTTACAACCGCGTATATACTTCCGCTCTATATTTAAGTCTGAAGCGTTAGCACACTCCCGACCACTTGATGGCGACAACCACTTTGCCGTACAAGGACGGAAGTACAGTTGCTCTGCTCACGCTAGCCTTCTGAGAGAAACCAAACGAAAAAACTACAACCACATGTAAACAGACCCCTTTTCCGTTTCCGGCGGCGGAGTGATATATCAGCAAGCAATGAGTCTTCCAAGAGAAGTCAATGGAATTTTACAAAAATGGCAAATAAAACACGACAGAAACTGTATTTCGCTACACTACTTGTTTTTAATCATCAACGAACACCACGAATCACTCGGTGAGTAGCACAGTTATGAAAATGAACGTTAAGTGTTGTTTTAATGACATGTTTGTGCATGGCCATTGACTTCCATTCTGAAGCAGTCAAGAGACGCTGTTAAACGAGTCAAAAAGTCAAGACATGACCCATTGTCAAAATTTCAGTGTCCATCACTGTAGTTCATCCAAAACAAACCAGAAATGAGACTCAAAGTGTTAAATACCGCAATTATCCATTAAGAAGATAAACACGTATTATTTTATATTCACAAATAAAGATACCGGTAATAAAAATTTATAAACCAGTGTCTTTACTAGTGATGTAGTACTCGACTCGTTCCTTAAAGACTCGGACCACATGAGAGAAGGAATCGTAATTTCAGACTGAGACCTCAAGACCAGCATGCAATGTTGATGGGCATTATTTGAGAATGACTTCCCATGGTGCAATGCAAAGATACTACCATCAGAGCCGTTTATTTATCTCTAGAAAAATAGGCAGATGATGAAGCATGAGGTAGGGATTTTTATGATAGTAAAAGCATAGTCCATAGACTGCTCCTCTAAACAATTCCCAATCTAGCCTAGTCTGTAGGCCTAACTGTTGATTATTAACTGGAGTGATATTAAATCATGAATATGAAAACTGACATGTTTTTATGGTCTTGGTCTCGACTCAGTCTTGACTCCTAAATGACTCGGTCTCGTCCCGGACTTACTTCCTCAAAGACTCGGTCTTGACTCGGACTCGACTCTATTTGAAACCAACGGACTCAGTCTGGATCCTTCAAAGACTTGGTCTTGACTCGGACTCGGCATAGGCGGTCTCGTACCAATCACTAGTCTTTACATGCAGGTCTGCAGAAAAACAATCAAAATTTTTAATACAATATTTACCTAAGGCTCACCTGTGCTACAAAATAATGCTCCTCACAATTTAGCCCAACCTTCACTCTCTTACTTAGCTTTAACTATTAAAGGGGCCACAAGACTTTTTAAGATGTCAAATAAATCTTTGGTGTCCCCAGAGCACATATGTGAAGTTTTAGATTAAATACCATATAGATAATTAATTATAGAATGTTAAAATTGCCACTTTGTAGGTGTGTGCAAAAATGTGCCGTTTTGGGTGTGTCCTTTTAAATGCAAATTAAATTCAAACACTGATCACAATGATTTGTTGCAATTAAACCTCAATTGTGCTTTTCTCTGCACGAAATGGCAGTGCTGTGGTTGGATAGGGCAGATTAAGGGGTGGTATTCTTATAATAAGAGCTCCTTATGACATCATAAGGAGAGTCAAATTTTAACTACCTATTTTTTCATGTGCTTTCAGAGAATGCTTTACCAAAATTAAGTTACTGGGTTGATTTTTTTCACATTTTCTAGGTGGATAGAAGCACTGGGGACGCAATCATAGCACTTAAACATGGAAAAAGTCAGATTTTCATGCCATGGCCCCTTTAAGTGAGGACTGTAACTGGTCAGGGATTTTATTCACAGTGCCTTTAAATCCTTTGCATTGAGCAACTAAAAATAAAAGCATTGACCTGGCTTTGCACTATAAGTATGTATTGGTTTGGTCAGCTATTGTATTATATTATAAACGTAACAATCTGCTGGTAACACAAAGGTGCAGTTTCTCAGACAGGTCTTATCCTAGTCCCAGACTAGTGCATGTTTAAGCTGCCTTCATTTAAAAACATCTTGCACTGACGTATCTCAAAATATATCAGTGCCATTCTTGTGTCTCAATATGCACACTAGTATTTTTTGTAAGGTTTGTTTGTAAAACTTCTTAATTGTCCTAATATAACTAAGGCCTGGATTAATCTAAACCCTGTCCAGGAAACTGCCCCAAAGGGTTTAAGATCCAAATGCAGTGTTTATTAAGGAGGTAATCCAGAATCAAAGTCAAGCAAACAGGCAGAGGTCCAAACACAAAAGTAAGCAATCCAAACAATCAGGCATGAATCAAGGGGGAAAACCATAAAAGCAAACGGGTCAGATAATAAACCAGAAAAAAATGCTAAGAATTGTAGTGTAACAATTATTTGCCAAGAAGGACTGTATGAGTAACAGGTGAATATTAAACAATAATGAGTCAAGCAAAGGGTTATGGGTAATGTAGTGCTAAAATAAAACCTTTGGTGGAAAACAGAAGGGACATTGGAGATGGTGACCGGTGTTGGGGGTAACGTATTAAAAGTAATGTGCATTATGTAATAATATAACTTTTCTGAAGTAACAAGTAAAGTAACACATTACTTTATAAATGTACACATTAATATTTGTTACTTTTTCAAAAAAGTAATGCAAGTTACTTTTTTACTTTAATTTGATTTAAAAAAAAATATGTACTGAATTGAACTAAACGTAGTCATGTCTTGCACTCTATGCGTACACACCTGTGTGGGAAAAGTTTGAGTCATAAACTGAGATGGCAGGCCAGAGCTTGACATTTTTGTGATGAAATATGCAACTTTTGAATGCTGAACTTTTTAGTCATGAAAAACACCTGCAAGGCTTGAAAGAGATCAAGCCTCAGACAAGAAAAAGTAACGCAAAAGTAACTAAAAAGTAACGTAAGCATTGCCTTCTATAAAACGTAACTAAGTACCCAACCCAGTCTCACGGGAAGTCGTGTTATAGTAACGAAAAATTTGATTAATTTATTCGTGTTTGATGACACGAATTTCCGCTGTTTTTCGTGTCTCTGGCTACACATCCTCACGCGGAGGGTATACCTTTCGCGTCATTTTTTGACGAACTGGGGACTTCAATACTATTACGTCCGTTGCATTCTCTTTCCTATTTTCTTAACATTTTCGCGTCGGTTTAGGGTTAGATTACGCAAAATTAAACAGTGTACGCGAAATTAAACAGTTGTCACCTGGCGTTGGGGTTAGAGTAAGGTACGACAGTTGTCACCTGGCGTAGGGGTTAGAGTTAGGTTTGGGTAGGGATGTCATTATGTAAATCTAACCCTAAACCGACGCGAAAATGGTAAGAAAATAGGAAAGAGAATGCAACGGACGTAATAGTATTGAAGTCCCCAGTTCGTCAAAATATGACGCGAAAGGTATACCCTCCGCGTAACATATTGACGCATGGTCAAGTGCGTCAAATATTGACGCCATGGGGATGAGGGTGGGTTGGTCTCTGGAGACGAATGTCTTTTTCGTCCTTACCAGCACGAATTTCTATCAATGGCTGTTCGTGTCTGTGGCACGACTTTCTTTATCGTGTCATTTTATATTTTGTTTTCTCATCATTGTTTCCTATTTTTAAATCATTGTCGCTTGGGGGTTAGATCCGGGGTTTGCGTTAGAATGTTATTTTTTGCATTGGTTTCTACATGTTTTTCGTCCACTTTTAAAACTATTCTCGCCCGGAGTTGGGGTTAGAGCTGGGGTTTGGGTTAGTAAGTCGCAGAAAGTGATTCTAACCCAAACCCTAAGCGACAATGGTCAAAAAAATAGGAAACAACAATGAGAAAACAAAATATAAAAAATGACACGATAAAGAAAGTCGTGGCACAGACACGAACAGCCATTGATAGAAATTCGTGCTGGGAAGGACAAAAAGACATTCGTCTCCAGAGACACGAAAAACAGCGGTAATTCGTGTCAGCAAACACCAATAAACTAATAAAAAACTTTGTCACTACAACACGACTTGCCGTGAGACTGGGTTGAAGTACCACAATTAGTTACCTTTCTAGAAGTAACTTAGTATTGTAATGCTTTACTTTTAAAAGTAACTTTCCCCAACACTGATTGTGACAATACACCTGTAATGACACGAACTGCGCGGAAGCAAATGCAGGTGAAAACAACAATGTTTATTAAAATAAACAAAGAGAGATGACCGATTAAATGATGAGACAGGAAATGTCCGGTGTTGTTGGCAATGGTGGCGAGGACTACGGTGGTAAGTTGGTGGCGATGTTTATTCAGTGCGGCGTTGGTGGAGTGGTGAGCAGTGGTAAAGATCCAAGCTGTACACGGGAACATCCACACGAAGACGACGACGGAGACGACGACGGAGACGACGACGGAGACGACGACGGAGACGACGACGGAGACGACGACGGAGACGACGACGGAGACGACGACGACGACGACGGCAACTAGCTGCCAAGACGAAGACAATAAACAATCCAACAGAAGACACGTAATCCACACTGAGAGACACGACGATCCACACAACACGGGAACCAAACAAAGCGTGAGAATCTGGCAGGGAACAGAGAGTCATGTGAGGAGGAGATGCAATGCTGATCAGCTGGAGCGAGACAATCAACACACAGGTGAGCCGAATCACTCTAATGAGCACATGGAAGAGAGGTAAGCAAACAAACACAAACACACACACACCACACGGAGGAAACAATGGATTTCCTACCGTGACAACACCTCTCTTGCTCTACTTAAAGGATAATTCCGGTATTTAACACTTTGAGTCTCATTTCTGGTTTGTTTTGGATGAACTACAATGATCGTTTAGAAGCTTAGACTCGTTGCTTCAGAATGGAAGTCAATGACCATGCACAAACATGTCAACACTTAACGTTCATTTTCAAAACTGTGCTACTCACCAAGTGGTTCATTTAGAAGAGACGCTTCTAAATGAGTCGAAAAGTCAAGACACGACCCATTGTCAAAATTTCTGTGTCCATCACTGTAGTTCATCCAAAACAAACCAGAAATGAGACTCAAAGTGTTAAATACCGGAATTATCCTTTAAAATGGTATCTACCTTTCATCTGCTCTAATTCCCTATATAGAGGACTTATATAATTATCGTTTTGCATATTTATTTACATATTTGTTGTATAATCTGTTCTGCTCTGCCTTCATACACCCAAATGGAGCATTGTGCAATACAAGAAGTACAGTATTGGTATTCATTACTCTTGAATTTCCACATATTGATTCAGAGTGTCTGCTTGAATGTGAGCCATCTCTTTTTAATCATCTAGACGCTTTCCCACAGCAGTTGCTCGATAAAAGACATGTGACTGTCTTCTTTTCCCTCAGGGTTACATTAACTGACACGTGCAGAACAGGTAACAACTCAAGTGTGGCTTTTGGTAATAAAAAAAAGATTTTTTACTCATGTGAGACATTAGACGTTTTACTGTACCACTGAAAAGAACTAAACATGAATGCAAAACAAAATCATACATGTAAATGCACATATGCCATCATGCTATAAAATGATGCATGCATATTCCATAGGACAACAGTTAACTCAATTTTCAGTGCCTTGCCGTGTGCCTTTTGTTATTAAAGTAGGAAAATAAGAATTTAAAAGATCATAGTTGACAATTCTGTCATTATTTACTCTCATTACAAACCTACCTTTGTTCTAATGAACAGCAAGGCAGATATTTTAAGAAATGTTTGTAACCAAATGTATTCACATCTGTACCTAAATGGTACATATTAGGATATTTTTAAATGGCACTTTAAAATTTTTGGTCTGACTGCACTGTAAAAAAAAATTCGGTAGAAATTAAAGTATTACTGCGTATTACTGGCAACTAGCTGCCAGTAACTTACTGTACACTGTAAAAAATCAGTAGAAATTAGAATGTTATTGCAGCTGGGTTGCCGGTAATTTACCGTAGATTTAAATTTATATTATTTACTGGCAAGATAAATTTTATAAATTTTAAATATAAACAAGTCTTTATATTTACAGAATAAAACTATACAATAACAGCCTCATGCAAAGCATTCTGGAAACCAGAAATCATCATCAACTTTTTTCTGTTTTTTGCTTCAGATTTTGTTTCCCAGAATGTTTTGCTTGATGCTGTTTATTTTTTTTTTTTGTCTGTAAAGACAAAGACTTGTAAATGTTAAATGTTCATTTAACTTTGAACAAACTGTTGCCAGTAAATAACATCAATTTAAATCTACGGTAAATTACCGGCAACCCAGCTGCAATTTCTACTGATTTTTTTTTTACAGTGTAGATTTTACATTTATGTTATTTACTGGCAACAGTTTGTTCAAAGTTAAATGAACATGAAACATTTTCAGTCTTTATCTTCTACGGTAATTTTTTGGCAACCAGCTGCATAATTACAGCTAATTTTGACAGTGTGTATAAGAAGGTAGTTGAAGATTGAAGTAAAAAAAAATGACTAAAAAAGGCAGAAATAAACAGAATTAGTCATTCAGTTACTGGATTAGATCAGAACTCTTGTCATAAGTGAAAGTGAACAGAAGAAACATAAAGAAACGGGATGAGGCATTATTTGGGAAGCTTCATTAGGCCTCAGACAGACTACAACATCTGCTGTCACATTTTCCTGAACTGGGATAAGTAATATGAAGCCTGGTATGTACATCTGATGTAACTCTACATGCATAGAGCGTAAGACTTCTTACAGTATCTTTGCTTGGTTCTGGTAAAGCAGAACACGTCATAAGCTGAAGTGGAGTTTAAAGGATTCTGCTGAAAATCAGCAGCAAAATGACAAGTATGTCTAGAACCTTCATTTTCAAAATCAGTAAATGAGAAATAGCCTGTTGGCTTCCATCAAGAATATTAAAGTACAATTTGTAAAATATTTGTTGTAAATTATTTAAAAACCACTAGGCCAATGTTATATATTTTGTCATTTCAACTACTTGTAAATTATGAGAAAATTGCCATTCAAAACAGTGACACGGGGCAGTGCAGTTGCCTGTCAATGACATTAATATCAACATATTCTCCAACCCATACAACTGTTTTGGTCGTTTGTCCAGTCCCTCAAATACGACCAAAAGAGGCGTTTACTAAATTAACGCCACTACCGGCCACAGGTAAAACTTTATACACTGAAAAAAAGATTCATTCAATTTACTCAATTTTTTTTAAGGCAAGTGGTTGCAATCAATTTTTTAAGCTACATTTAAACAAAAAAGATTAGTAAAGTAAAATAAATTTTTTGTTTAAATGTAGCTTAAATAAACCGACCGCAACCACTTACCTCAAAAATTGAGTTAACTGAATGAATCATTTTTATCAGTGACATGCATGTGGATATGATTTTTAGATTAAACTGCCAGGATTTATTGTATTTATATTACACATTACACTATTCAGGCATTTTGAGCAAATAACGTACGCATTTATTTATTATATGATATAAAACACAACATACAAAACAGCCACAATTTTTTTCAAAAAGTACTTAAAATATTCCAAGTGTACCGAGGGCCAAACGATCGATTTATATGAAGGAAAGACGCAAAACTGATCACAATTCACGGTAGATATCAGTTCCTGTGTTACTGATTCAAAAACTGCCACCAGAAGAAGCGATTACTGTGGGTTTACACTAAACGCGAAGCGTGCAATCGCATCGCATTGCTCTGCTCGCTTTAAATTACTCGCGGGATTTAACTTCGTGTCATGCGAATTTTTCGCTCGGGTTGAATATTTTCAACTTGGGCGAAGACGCGTTTGAGGCGAAATAGTGTGTGTTTTAACGGCAAAAGCGCTGCCCATATCGCATCATTCGCATCGCGAGGACGCGTCTGATCGCGTCTTTGCATTGACTTCATGCAAATAATCTACTCACGCAAATCGTTGAACTCGCATCTGGTGTAAACCCACAGTTATACATCATCCTAGAATGTGAAATAGCATTGGCTATCGTGTGTCTCATAGAGAAAGAGCGCAGTTATGCAAATATGAAAACCAGACCCACCGGGGGGAAAACAATCCAACCGTCTCCATTGACTTTGTATTGCGAGAACCCGGCTCCTTGTCATTTCTGGCTTATAACAAAAAAACAGAATAATATCTAAAAGCTGCTGTGTGACAATATGTACAGCTAACAAGCCAAAAAACCCAGAAATAAGTTTTTATAAGCTGTCGCGCCGTAAAACCCAACATTTAAGGAGAAAAAAAGTGGATCGCCGACTACGTTTCCCCCTAGTGGGCACAGTTCTACTAATATAGGAGTACTATGAAAAGTTGCCTGTTTCCACTTTTGTGTCTTTAAACGTGGGGTCGAAAAACATATTTCTGTTTTTTTGGCCTGTTAGCTGTACATCCTGTCACACAGCAGCTTTTAGGCATTATTCTGTTTTTTGTCATAAGCCCGAAATGACAAGGAGGCGGCTTCTCGCAATACAAAGTCAATGGAGACGGATGGATTGTTTTTCCCCCGGTAAGTGTGTTTTTCAGATTATGACTCGCTGCACTCTGTCTTTATAAACGATTGCATCGTTACGTTAGCTATGAAACTAAAGCGCTATTGGCTGTCGTGAGCGACCGCACCATGATCTAATGTTCCGGTTTATATTTGAATGAGACTGTTTGTGTTGCGTTCATGGATTTCTTCATATAAAGTGATCGTATGGCTTCAGTTCAAAAGGTTTGCAATGCGAATTGTTTGTAATGCTTTTATACTGCTGTTTTTTGGTCAATTTATGCAATAAACACCTGTGACTGTACTTTTGTTAACGTGTTGTGTTTTATATATGGTGTTGTATATGGTTTTATATTTAGATGCTCCAAAATATCTTTAAAACCATAAATGTTTATGAAACCATTTCTACATTTACAAAATAAAATGCATCTTAATCTGATGTATAATAAGGCAAAGAACCTTAAAACGTAACCACAGATCGTATAAGCTTTGGCCGCTAGAGGGCACTACGTCCTTATATGTCGTACTATGGTGCTTGCACAAACAAACTATTAGGTCGTTATTTTTGGAGGACAGTCTGGTTAATATCCACGTTACCCTTTGTTACCGCCTTTACTGACATAAAAACCACATGACAACAGTGACGTGGATAAATGCGAAGGTAATAGCGTCTGTCGGGACACTCACTTGTTTATGGTAAGTTTGTTGATCTGAACACTTAATTCTGTGCTGTGTTAACACACCATCTATGACTAACAATTGCATTTTGAACATTACATAAAACCTTACATATTGAAATAAAACGATGTTATCAAACACAACATTTATAAAACTTGATTACCTCATGTGTTAACGTGATTTCTCGTTACCGTCTGCCATTTTTCACTTAAAGGGAGAAAATTTAAGTTGACAAAAATAAACACTGATAGTTGATAAACCCTGTCCAGGAAAAGTGTAAATAGTTTGTCATGAAATCAGATGGTCATTTATGTGTCCCTACAGTGAAATGCAATTCAAAGAAAGAGAGAATGATGATGCAACCTTGAATCATCTTCTTACGGAAATCCATTGACTCACATGACTTGTGTGTGAATATGACTTATGTCGTGAATATGCTGATTAGGGATGTTACTTTAAGTGTGTCATATTAAATTATCATTTTAAATCACTACACCAAGTGTCTCCAAGCTTTTCCAACCTCTAACCTGTAGAATCATGGCGGCACAAAATGCCGACTTCCACGTAAGGGGACCCACAGTGTATGTAGATAAAAAATGTCTCGTTCTAAGGTAATAAAAACATAACAGTTCATTATAAAAAAAAGGTCTTTATACACCCCTCATAATATAGTTTTGTATATCATTTTGCATTTCTGTCAAGAGATCCTTTTAAAAACTACACACTGCACCTTTAATTGCTAACACTTAAAAAATTTTGTTTTGTCAGCTTACATTTTCTCACTTTAAGTAACTTGTAAAAATGTATTACATTGGTAACACTTAAAACATTTTGGCTTAATGAACTTCAATTTTTTACTTTACTCTTTCGCCGCATTAAAAAAAAAAATGTTGCCAGCCAGCGCCTTGATTTTCACAAGAGTTGAATGCCTTCCAGAAAATGTTCTTCATTCTAAGGTAATAAAAACAATAAAGTTGATTATGTAAGCTCTATATACACCACTGATCATATTGTTATGTGTATTATATTACATTTTTGTCAAGACATCCTTCTAAAAGTTACACAATGTACCTTTAAAGTGAGAAAACATTTTAAGTGTTCCCATAAAGTAATTTTTTTAAGCTAATCAAACTTTCGCTTTTTTTACAATGAAGTACTGCAACAGTTCAATACACTTTTGCCCTGTGTCCCAAATAGTATTAAATTGGATGAAGTATCTACTGTTTAAAAGTATATTCTACAAAGTATTGTATGTTAGTGTGTGTGTGTAGTATATATTCTGGAGATACTACATGAGCAATATTTTAGTGATGTGTTCTGTATGTTTGTCAGCCTATAATGTACATAATAACTGTAAAAATAATTTTTCAGGTGTTGTTAAAAATTTGGTGCCTCACAGGTATACAAATCCCTTCCTAAATAGTACATGTAGGATCATGTTTAAGGGTACTGTCCCAGCAACAGCTTACCCTTTTTCTGAGAGTGTAATTATATTACTTAAAAAGTCCTGCCTGACTTATAATTCATCAGTATCAATTTATTAACTCTGCTCCAGTGGCCTCATGGGATAGAAAAGTGTCCATCCAATGTACTAAAAACCATTAGGGGTTTACTCGCATATATTTTGCATACGAGGTTTTACACATTATACGTATGCATGCTAATTTTACTTACATAAATTATGGAAGTATCAGACACAGAGTCTTATGAGGGGGACTGAACAGATTTGAACATATCTGCACTGTCAAAATAAAAATGGTCGAAACATTGCCTCAGATTGTCAATGCAAGTTGGTATCATTTGAAAATGCCCTAATACTTTGGAAACTTTTACATACTTTTGTTGTTATTTTTTGTTGTCTCTTTTATTTATTTTAACACAAAATTTGCTCTATCATGAACTTATTACCCAGATCATATCATATCCTGATGTTGAATATGGTTATACTACGCTACAACTTTGATGACTTATTTAAGGCCATATTAAATATTAAACGCTATGTTTTAAAAACTTTACAGAGTCTGTGAAAACAAGACAATGCTTTTTGAGCCATGTACAGTAATATTGCATAACCTGAAACATTCAAACAGACAAATCAGTACACAGAATCCATTTCACCAATGTGGTATATAAATATTACATAAAGCAGCCGGCAACACATGAGCACACAAACCCACAGGCTTTGATCCTCATCTGTGCCTCTGTAAAAATAGAGAGATACAGAAAAACCGTCTGGATAGACATAGCAGAAACACTTCTGATTTTATTATCTCTACAGTACAGACTCAGTTAATTTTTTCACATCGAACAGATGAATGTGGGTGTTTGTGTGATTCATGCATATATACACTTAATGCACAGAAGAGATGAAAATTGGCCTTTGTGTATCTAAACAATAACAGTCACAAACACATTTTCACAGCTGAGTTAACCTATATAATATAAAGGTTATATAGTACGCACAGAAACTTCACAAACAGTGATCCTGGAGGAATTATTTTATTTGGGATTATTGCTATTAAACTGTGGATGCCTTGCTGACATATCTTTGCAGATATATGACCAGATCATGGCACCACGCCTTTAAAATACCCTAAAAAATTTGTTGTTTTAATCCATGATTGGATAACATATGGACAACCCGTTTTTACTTGGTCCAAACTTATATTTTATTAATAAAATTAAAAATAAATTAATATGTAGATGCAGGTGTATCAAGTGACCTTAAATTTTAAGGGACAGTATCCAGACAGGGTTTGGATGAATCCAGGACTATGTTATATTAGGACATTAAGGGGTTTTTTTTACAAACAAACATTACAAAAGGTCAATACTGGTGGTGTGCATTTTGATACAAAACAGTGGCACTGATAATGTCAGTACAAGTTGCTTTCAAAATGAAGGCAGCTCAAACATGCATTTAAGTCTGGGATAAACCCTGTCCAGGAAACCGTTACCGTCCCATAGTAGTGTAAATAGTTTGTCATAAAAACAGATGGTCATTATGTGTCCCTAAAGTGAAATGCAATTCAAATGTGTGAAATTTTGCTAGAAAGAGGGGATGTTGATTCAACCTTGAATCATCTTCTTACGGAAATCCATTGACTAACATGACTTATAATCTGGCATGTTGTGAATATGCTGGTTAAGTGTGTCATAATAAATTCACATTTTAAATCACTACACCAGGGGTCTCCAACCTTTTTGTGAGCAAGGCTAAAAATAAAAAGCCATGTATTAAGGTCATCAAAAAAAAAAAACTCTAAACCTTTAAGCCCACTGTAAACACTTTTAAATGCACCAAATCTTCATCATACATTGAGCTTCTCTTAGATTAAAGCATCATTACAAGAGTAAATACAGATTATGTTCATGACTAATTTAAAAGCCCTATTACTGTAAATAAGTCAATAAAGGATGGTCTATTATGAAACCCCCTTATTTAAGAGTGTAGTGTCAACAATATTACAGTCCAGGGTTTTTTTTTTCAGACTTTTTAGTCGATCCCTGTTGACCTTAATTATTTGCTTGAAGTACCCATTGGGATTTTAAGTACATTTTCCATACTCCAAAACTATTTCTTTTTCCATCCATTTTAATTTATTTTCATATAGTTTACATAGTTATTGCTATAATTATGTTATTTGGTCTTCATCTGGTAATTTTCTTTTTATATTAGTTCATAAAATCTGAACGTTTGCATGAAGTCTCAGTTTTATAAAAAATGTAGTGCTATGTAATCGTGACAACATGTAAGTTAAACAAATTAAATATATATGTTGTTAAAATTATTAATTGATTAATTAATTAATTGGTATTTTTAATTAATAAAATTATATACATTTTATGGTTTAATTGTAATTGATTATTGTTTATCAACTCACAAACCCCATGCAATTCCTCCGAAAACCACAAAGGGTTCACGAACCCCAGTTTGGGAAACTCTGCTGTAGTCCATCCATTATAAAAACCACACTGCCATCTAGTGGCACCTTAGGTGTAGTGCTTGTACAGTTTTGTATAAACTTAATAGTTAAAGGATTAGTCAATTTTCTTAAAAGAAAAATCCAGATAATTTACTCACCACCATGTCATCCAAAATGTTGATGTCTTTCTTTGTTCAGTCGAGAAGAAATTATGTTTTTTGAGGAAAACATTGCAGGATTTTTCTCGTTTTGATGGACTTTAGTGGAGCCCAACATTTGGTACTTGGCTCAGCACTTAACGTTTTTTTTCAACGGAGTTTCAAAGGACTATAAACAATCCCAAACAAGGTATAAGGGTCTTATCTACCAAAACGATTGTCATTTTTGACAATAAAAATAACAAATATACACTTTTAAAGCACTTCTCGTCATGTAGATCCGGTCGTGATGCGCCAGCTGACCCCACGCAATACGTCATGACGTCAAGAGGTCACAGAGGATGAATGCGAAACTTCGCCCCAGTGTTTACAAGTGTGTTGAAAGAGGACCGTTCCTACGTTGTTGTATGTCAACTGATACTAATTAATGTCTTTGTGGCAGTTTATTGTTTAAAATGGTCCGCAAATGTGCGTTTTATATATGTAACGTGACCTCCCTACGTCACTACGCATTAACGTTAGGTCACGCTGGACCGGACTTAGACAAAAAGCTGTGGTCTAAAAGTACATATTTTCTATTTTTCCTGTAAAAAATGACAATCGTTTCGCTAGATAAGACCCTTATGCCTCGTTTGGGATTGTTTATAGTCCTTTGAAACTCCGTTGATAGAAAACTGTTAAGTGTTGAGTTAAGTATTAAATTTTGGGCTCTATTAAAGTCCATTAAAATGAGAAAAATCCTGCAATGTTTTCCTCAAAAAACATAATTTCTTCTCGACTGAACAAAGAAAGACATCAACATTTTGGATGACATTGTGGTGAGTAAATTATCTGGATTTTTCTTTTAAGAAAATGGACTAATCCTTTAAAGTAAAAAAGAAATATTATTCATATTAATGTGATGATGACGTCGTGCTTTTGAGGTCTAAATTCAAACATAAACCAAACTACCAAATGTAAAAACTTCTATAGCTAAAGATGTGTATAAGTGGGGGTAGAATGTATATTATATTATATGCACATCTCAATAACTGCATTTTTTTTTAAAATACCAATTTAAAGGGGCCATGACATGAAAATCTGACTATTTCCATGTTTAAGTGCTATGATTGGGTCAACAGTGCTTCTATCAACCTAGAAAATGTGAGAAAGATCAACCCAGTAACTTAGTTTTGGTAAACCATTCTCTACAAGCACATGAGAAAATAGGTTGTTGAAATTTGGCTCTCCTTATGATGTCATAAGGAGCTCTTATTATGATAATACCGCCCCTTAATCTGCACTATCCAATCACAGCACTGCCATTTAGTGCAGAGAAAAGGAAAGAGAGACAGAATAATTCACAGCACAATAGGCTTTATGCCCAGCTGCACTACTTCCTGAACTTCAGCCAGCTCTTTGTTTCCTGTCTGCCATTATTGGACAAACTAATTAATAATGGTGTGCCTCACCTCAGTAGTGACAACAACAATAATCAGACACACCTGGATTAATCAGTTTGTCCAATAATGGCAGACAGGAAAAAAGGAGCTGGCTGAAGTTCAGGAAGTAGTGCAGCTGGGCATAAAGCCTATTGAGTTTCAATCGCAACAAACCGCTCATTTGCATTTAAAAGGAAACACCCAAAACGGCACATTTTTACACACACCTACAAAGTGTCAATTTTAACATGCTATTATAAATTATCTGTGGGGTATTTTGAGCTAAAACTTCACATATGTGCTCTGGGGACACCAAAGATTTATTTGACATCTTAAAAAAGTCTTGTGCCATGGCCCCTTTAACAAAACTATAAGTAAAAACAATCATTTATACAACTTTGGCACTAGGTGGCAATGTTGCACAGTCTGCGAAATTAGTTTTTGGCACTCAACCTGCATGCTTTGATGAAGACAATAAGAAAGGTTATTCATATTCATTACAGTAGTGATTACTTAATTACCCATGTTGAAACATCCTCTCAAAAGCTTTTATAGACATGTTTTGTTTAATGTAATTGCTTAAACCATCATTTACTTTGGTTTGGCACCAAAGTCATACCCTGGCACAAAATGTCCTGTCCTCTCAGTCTATGTACCCGCTTGCATTTTACAAGGCATGACTATGATGAAGTGTGAAAGTGTACTGCGGGTAGGCTATATTAAAGTGGTCACTGTGGTATCATGGGAGTTATAGAAAAAGGTAAGATAGATTTAAACAGCTAAATGATAAATATTGATAAATTCATTAAGTAGGGCCTATAACAATGCACCTGTGGGTGCTGGATGTAGAGATAATTATGCTCAGTCAGGTCTGGCTTCAATAGTTAGGGCGTCGACAGAGATTACATTTTTTAAATAACCATCCAGCGTGAGATCCAAAATGAAAGATTTATGTAGGCTTATAGACAAATGTAGAAGGCCACTAATAAAAGTTTATATTCTTATTCAAAGATCTATAGAATTTTGTCTTTCCGCTAAAAAGCAATCATTGCTTGTAAGTTTTTTATATATTTTGAATAGTAAAGAATGGTGGTCTAAATATCCTGCATTTGTAATTTGCCTTACTAAAATAAAATCAAAAACTCATTTGTAGGCCTACATTTTTGTTTACCTGTTTGATTGTTTAAATTATTAAAACAATAATTAAGTTATTTTTTGTTTTTTAATAAACTTCTTAGAAATTAAGATAAAGGTTGTTAGGTTATTAGGTGTTTGACTTCATAAAGGCGCTGCGCAGAGCGATCGGCGTTTGACATCACAATACTGCGTACACAGCTTTCGAATCGCTCTCGCGGTACTTTGATGTCATCCGGCGATCTCTCTGCGCAGCGACAGTGCAGCTGAAGCGTAAAGCCTTCAGTCAACGACACACGGCCATAATATCCAGCAGCTGCTCCAGTAGCACCATCAAAGAAAAGCATAATCAATACACCCGACGACAAAACCAGTAAGTATCTGCTTTCCCATCGTTTCGACCAAAAAGCGTTTATTTATTATTGAGTAATCGCGTCGTTTTACAGACGTTTTCGTCGTCAACCTCTGGACAGTGGTTATAACCGCGATTAGATAAACGCAGCAGTTTTTATTGATTCCTCTTTATTCCCTAATACAAAATCATTTTATGTCCTTAAATGCGTCGTGATATGAAATTATTGGCGTCATACGTTTTGACGTAATGATTCAGTGAGTTTGCAGCTGTTGTGTAATAATGTTTTATTATGAGCCCATAATAATAATGCGATTCGTAGGTTTGACATGTTGTACATTTAAGCATTTTTACATTTGAGCACACACGTCATGTAAACAATTTAAATGTTTAATTGCTTTATTTACCCACGGGCCACGATACGGTTTTAATAAAGACGTTGTTTACAGTCAGATGTGCCCAGTTTATACATCATCTGGTCATCCAAGCCTCAAACCCTACATTGCAAAGATGATCATCTGTAATGCCTCACATATCTTATCGTGCTGTAGCTTGGGCATCTTGAATAACCTTTTTACTTGAATAATATGTATAATTTGTTTATTTTATACAAAATAAAATTATGAAATTTTATGTACGAGTATTTGTGAAGAATTGGTCAGAGGTCTGGACAGATAGACCGAAAGACGAATAGATAGACAGATTTGTTAACTATTATTATTCAGATAATTGTCATACATTTAATTATTATATGTTAATTATTATTATTATATAATCTACCTTGAATGGATGGATGGATGGATGGATGGATGGATGGATGGATGGATGGATGGATGGATGGATGGATGGATGGATGGATGAGTAGATTCTATATGTTTCAATTAATATTTGTAAGTTGATGGACGGACGGGCGGACAGACAGATAGATAGTTAATATTAATTGTTATAATTATTGTATTTAGTTATTATTATATAATCTACCTTGGATGGATGGCTAGATAGATAAATTGATTCTATATGTTTCAATGTATTTATTATTATTGTTGTATTTAATTATTATTATTATATGGCTGGATAGATAGATAGATAGATAGATAGATAGATAGATAGATAGATAGATAGATAGATAGATAGATAGATAGATAGATAGATAGATAGATAGATAGATAGATAGATAGATTATTGTATTTAGTTGTTATTATATAATCTACCCTGGATGGCTGGATGGATGGATAAATAAATTATATATGTTTCAATGTATTTATTTTTATTGTTATATTTAAATTGTTTAGATAGATAGATAGATAGATAGATAGATAGATAGATAGATAGATAGATAGATAGATAGATAGATAGATAGATAGATAGATAGATAGATAGGTGTTTCAATTCATTAATTCATTATTATTTGTAAGTTGATGGATGGATGGATAGATGGATGGATGATGGATGGATAAATAGATTCTATATGTTTCAATTTATTGATTAATTATTATTCATGAGTTGATGGATGGATGGAGGATGGATGGATGGATGGATAGATAGATTGATAGATTCTATATGTTTCAATTTATTGATTAGTTTATTATATAATCTAACCTGGAATGGATGGCTGAATAAATAAATTCTATATGTTTCAATTTATTGATTAGTTTATTATTCATGAGTTGATGGATGGATGGATGGATGGATGGATAGATAGATAGATAGATAGATTCTATATATTTCAATTTATTGATTAGTTTATTATATAATCTAACCTGGAATGGATGGATGGATGAATAAATAGATTCTATATGTTTCAATTTATTGATTAGTTTATTATTCATGAGTTGATGGATGAATGGATGGATGGATGGATGGATAGATTGATAGATTCTATATGTTTCTATTTATTGATTTGTTTATTATATAATCTAACCTGGAATGGATGGATGAATAAATAGATTCTATATGTTTCAATTTATTGATTAGTTTATTATTCATGAGTTGATGGATGAA
This sequence comes from Misgurnus anguillicaudatus, assembly GCF_027580225.2. Taxonomy (NCBI): domain Eukaryota; kingdom Metazoa; phylum Chordata; class Actinopteri; order Cypriniformes; family Cobitidae; genus Misgurnus; species Misgurnus anguillicaudatus. Next base: position 9,990,318 of record NC_073339.2, on the reverse strand, counting down.
TGGATGGATGGATGGATAGATTGATAGATTCTATATGTTTCTATTTATTGATTTGTTTATTATATAATCTAACCTGGAATGGATGGATGAATACATAGATTATATGTTTCAATTTATTAATTATTTTTTATGAGTTGATGGATGGATGGATGGATGGATAGATTCTAAATGTTTCAAGTGATTGATTAATAATTATTATTGTTATTATTGTATTTAATTATGGCTGGCTGGCTAGATGGATGGATGGATGGATGGATGGATGGATGGATGGATGGATTCATAGCCTGTTAGAAAGGAACGAAAAACCTTAAATGTTTTCTTCACTCGGTTAATGAGTGAGACACGAGCGACTGTGCGCGTGCACATGCACACCGAGTCATAATGACACAGAGTGAAATTAACTGAGTAAACAACATCAGAGCAGAGACCGCGGAGACAGACATAATGGAAAGATATTAAATACAGACTAACAAGTGCTAAATAGAAAACATCACTCAAGAACACATGCAGTAAAATGCAAAACTTCTCATGTAAATGATACTACTGTACATTCTCCATTCAAACTCCTAATTCCCAAAGATGAAATTATATCCTCACGATGAAGTACAATATGTTTTCCAAGAGTTTCCACCCAAATGGCATACACATAATAGTAGATAACTAAAGTAAAAGAAAAAAACATAATATTTCATTTCATACCATTTCACATTTAGTAGAGAAATTAGATGGGGATTAGATTTGAGACCCCACGCTTACACCACAAAGAAAACACATTTATCTTTATTGGCCGTACTTACATTTTTCTTATTACTCTAAGTAAATAAGGTACAGTTTATAGTACTAACAAATCTGTTAAATCGCATTACTGGGTGTGCAAAATGCACCAAAATGCAGGGAGTGGCACGAAGGCTGCTTTTCAAGGATCCTTTAAACCAAGACAGCTTTCAGCAGAGATTGATGACGTGGCAGCCGAGATATAGACATATAGTAGCTACCTCCATGTTGTTTAACCCTTTGACATTTAAATCACTGAACTACACTTTTAACCATTCAAGGTCTAATGTTATGTTTAGACTTTTGACCCTTACCCATGTTTAGACTTTTGACCCTTACCCATAATCATCATGTCATTGTGTCTTCTATATATGACAACATTTATTTGATATGGGTGGTGATGCACTAAATACAGTACTTTTACAAAATGTTGTAACATAATATTGGAAAAAATCTAAGACATTCTTGCTTTGGTGTGAAAAGAATCAATAATTCATACAGGGGTAATGAATCGGTCAAATTTTTATCTGTATTGTGACCCAAATGTCTATTTCTGTGCATTTTTGCCAATCTACATTACAATCTGATCTCATTTCAGACATGGTTAAGTTAGGCAGTAACCTGGTGGAAAAGGTGGAGAGACAGGGGTCACTTGAGGATGGTTTCGACAACATCCCCCTCATCACTCCTCTGGAGGTCAACCAGTTACAGCAGTCTTTCCCCGACAAGGTGATTACGATGCTGATTATGCATTAGAGGCCAGAACCCACACATAGATCCATATTACAGACCGCAGTGGCCTTCTGTTGTTCATTACCGTCCGAAGAACTTCATTAAGCAGAAGAACGTCATTGGAGAACCAAGGTAACACTGATACCATCAAAGACATGGTAGAAACCACCATGTTAGATTCTAGCAGCGTGGCACTAAAGAAAGATTTCATGTGACACCATCAAGATATTCAGTGTCGATGAATATGATACACTTTGTCACTGTAAGAATTACAAATGCTTTGCAAAGCATCTGCACACGCACAGACTCTTCTCCACAGCATCACAGATGGCTTGTGTCTATTCTTGGCTTGGTGGGAGGCAAGAGTCTGAATTTAAATTAGTAATGATTCATCTATAAGATGACTAATTATGTAGTATAGGAGATCTTTACATTAAAAGAACACCCTGTTTGCTGGTATACATTGGTGGGAACAAAATCAAAGCAGTAAAGCCCAGTAATCATTAAACGTTGAAGTCATCCTATAAAATAAATCATGAATTGGACTAAAATTGGAGCAAGGCTTGGTTGGAAGTGTTGGTTTGGTTAGAGCCTATTTTGGTTCTTTGAAGAAAGAGATATTTGTCACAAATCAGTTGGAATTGACCCAAAAATGCATTCTTTTTTTTTTTTTACAAGGCCCTGAGTAAAGTCTGTTTACGAACGTACGCACACGGTCAAATGCAGAGCCTTGCAAAGCTACTTTATTTGACTCATACGTGTATGTTCGAAGTGTGCGCATTGCGAAGAAATGTAACTCTACATTTTCCTTTAGGCGCATGTGCGACCTACACGTAACAATGTACGCGGGTTTCAAAACTCCGGCGGTTAGCATACAGTACACACGCACTCTTCTGATGACGAAAATTGCGCCACACGCACTGTTCACGGCCCCTTACGTACAAATAAAAAATGTAGGTTTATATTATTTCACATTTTTCTGTTGATCAGATGGCCATGTGAGCTAATTCAACAATACTTTCTGTAAATGAAGTCTGTTATTTTAATACCTTTTGTGTTTATATTAATTCTTTCTCTTTATTCTTCAGGTGATTGTGAAAACCACAACAGAATATCAGCTAAAGGAGAAGAAGAGGAAGCTGTATGTCCCGAGCACTAAGAACCTGAACATTAACCATTATGATGAGTTGCCAAAGCATTTCATGGTAAAGCAACACCACCACATTTGAGATTAGCTTAGCTTTTTTGAAAATATGCTCATTTTCCAGCTCCCCTAGAGTTAAACATTAGTTTTTTACCGTTTTGGCTGTACCACTATTAGCATAGCTTAGCATAATCCATTGAATCCGATTAGACCATTAGCATCGTGCTCAAAAATAACCAAAGAGTTTTGATATTTTTCCTATTTAAAACTTGACTATTCTGTAGTTACATCGTGTACTAAGACGGACGCAATGATATTACACAGTGACCGAAAATATCGTTGTGTAATATCATTGCGCCTGCTGCAGACATGGTACAGCAGCAAAGTCCTTATTAGGCCAGAATGAGAGTATAGTTCCTAGACATATCAGCCTAGAAAATCACAACTTTTAATTTTCCGTCGGTCTTAGTACACGATGTAACTACAGAAGAGTCAAATTTTAAATAGGAAAAATATAAAAATTCTTTGGTTATTTTTAGGCCCAATGCTAATGGTCTAATTAGATTCAATGGATTATGCTAAGCTATGCTAAAAGTGATACAGCCAGACCCGGAGATCAGCTAAATGGATTCCAAAAGGTAAAAATTAAATGTTTAACTCTAGGGGAGCTGGAAAATGAACATATTTTCAAAAAAAGTGGAGTGTCCCTTTAAAGTCCCTGTGAACAGGAAGTCAACTTCCATATTGTGACGTATTTCAGATTGAAACGGAATACACTACAAAAATAGCAGGCATGGCTTGTGTTTTCCACTGTGAATTGATTTGATATAGAAAAGTAGGCATTTAATTTAGAAATGGAAGTCACAGCAGACTGACAGTCGGAGGGGGCGGGGTTATCGGATGCTATCATCATCAGAGAAGGATCGCCACAAGAGGGCGGAAGTAAATTTTCTGATTTTAATTTAAGTTTATAAGGGCATGTGAACTTATAATGACCCACACGGATAAATTGTTTATAATGAACACTGCAATATTCCATAAAAAATAAGAATCGTCCGTTTTGATTTCATGGGGACTTTAACTTTACACTATTCACACTCCACAGTTGTGCCAGATGGACTAGAGCAGGGGTTTTCAAACTTATGTGTCAGCTGAACCCTCTTGACCTTAATTATTTACTTAAAGTACCCCCTTGAGATTTTAAAATTAAAATATTTCAATAATTTAGTAGCACATTTGCATTTTTTTTTTTTTTTAGTTTTTATCAGTACTTAAATAGTTATTGTTATTATTACCAGTTATTGGACCTTCATCTGATCATTTTCTTTTATTGGTATTTGGTACAAAAAAGTGTGTGTGTGTGTGTGTGTGTGTGTGTGTGTGTGTGTGTGTGTGTGTGTGTGTGTGTGTGTGTGTGCGCGCGTGCGCGTGAGTGTGTGTGTACCTGGTAATTATCATGTTGTGGGGACCAATTGTCCCCACAAAGATAGGAATACCAGTATTTTTGTGACCTTGTGGGGACTTTTCGACGTCCCCATGAGGAAACAAGCTTATAAATAAAACAAAATGATGTTTCTTGAAAATGTGAAGTAGGAGATGGGTTTCTGTGATGGTTGGGGTTAGGGAATGGGGTAGGTAAGGGGAATAGAATACAGTTTGTACAGAATAAAATGCATTACGTCTATGGAATGTCCCCACAAAACATGGAAACCAGAATGTGTGTGTTTGTGTGTGTGTGTGTGTGTTAGGAATGGGACGGTATGAAAATTTCGCATGATTATAGTGACCAAAGTTATCACGGTTATCAATATTATCATGGTTTTGTTCAAATGAGATGGGAATGTCCAAAAAGAACTGACACACACACTAAAAACATTTGAACAACTTTTATTTTTGAAAATCACAATTTAATATTTCATGTCCCTACGCACCTAACCGGAACTCACAGGTGTGCGACATTGGTCTTATTAATATTTCATGTCCCTGAAATTATTTCTGTGGTAAAAAAAATAAATAAATCTGTTACTGTTTATAAAGTTTACTGTGAATGAATACAATACATTATCCCTTAAATGCCTTCTTGTGCAATAAACTATGTTGCATGTGCGCGCCTATGTCAAACTGATTCTGTCTTCACAGGATTTACCACGAGTTTTCAAAATCACGGTAATCTAACACGGTTGTAATGATAATTAAATTTTAAACAATAATACTAACTGTCAGGACATTTTTCGTGGTTAATCGGGAAACCGGTAATCGTCCCATCCCTAGTGTGTGTTTTAGTATTTTTGTAAGTGTTTTATTCAGAGTTTTATTTAAAAATTATTAATTCGCATTTTATGTTTGAATTACTATTGATTTGAACTTACAAACCCCCTGCGATTCCCTTGCAAACCACCAGGGGTTCGCAAACCCCAGTTTGGAAAACCAAGGAATTCCAAATGAAAATATGTATGTAAATTTGATGTCTGTCTTTTCATGCTCATTGCACTGATCGTGATAATCCTGACTTTCCTGGCATGCCTGCTTCTGTTTGTCATGTATAAAGCGCTATGGGATGACCAGCTCGGCTGCCCTAAGGGCTACGTTCTTCAGGTACCAAAACAATACAAAATATCTGTGATTTACTTCATGCACCTCATACATTTAGAAACAATTTACATTTACGCATTAAGCTGACATTTTAATCTAAAAAGAAAATGTTTTAAATGTTTTTAGGATTAACATTATGTCAAATGAACACACACACAGATTCAACACTAATTCAATGGGTGTAATTGAATCACATTGACCGTGATATCATTTGCACGAAAAATCTAAATTTTCTTGGTTCCATATGATGCTCATTGGAACATTCTCAGATCATGGAAGGAAAAAATGGATCATCAGTGTCTATGGCAGTAAATATTGTTATTAAAGCAAAATAATTATTAAATTCAACATTTCAACATTGTTTTTCCGTAATATAATTTATAACAAAAAAGTTTAACATAAAAAATTTTCGAAATGGATGCATTGTCACGCATGGTCTCAAACCCGCTGTATATGATTATCATATATTTCACATTGTTTTTGCGGGTAAGCTATGCTTAGCTGCAGCCCCTCAGTCTGGCAAACAGCATTGAAAGTAGTGCATTATCTGCGGTGGAGCGTAAGAATGTCTTTAATTAGTGTTAGCCGTGACTAAACTGTGATTAAGGCCTGCAGGGGCTTCCACCTCTCCCCCTTTGATGCAGATACCAGTGCCGTAATTAGCGTGCCGCACTAATGCAGCGTTGCTAACTTGAAGAGCGGGAAAATTGCCTCTTGTTAAGCTGGAATGAGGTTTATGGAAGCCGAGACATGTTGACATCTATTGACTGACGTCTTTCTGTCGCGAATCGGCATTATACTTTTCTATTTTGGATGTTAGTTGGGATGAGTGACTTTGAAGACAGAATTGTCACTTTAATTGTCAAACAACAAAATTGTAGTGGAACGCATAGAGAACGTTTCAAAAATACACAATAATTTAATCATCTCAAATATTAAAAAACACCACATGATTTTTTTATTTGTTTATTTTATGCATTATTTTGAGCCAACAATAAGCTAAAGTTATGATGATGATGTATAAAATGAGCAATAAGGTTATAAGGTTAGCAACATTGTCAGAAAAAAAGGTTTGTTTGTATATGTGACAAATTGTTTATTTGACATTAAAGTGCATGTTTGTATGATTTTATGGGGCGGTTTCCCAGACAGGGTTTTAGTTTGGGACTAGGATAAGCCCTGTCCGGGAAACCACCCCTTAATGTTCTTCTTTTTGCTTTAGATTTTAATAGATTTCAATTTAATAATAAATGTAGTAAATGTACATTGTTTGTCTTTTGTTTTATTAATAAAAAAATATTAATAATGTAAAATAAAGGCGTTGTTAAGGGGGACATATCATTAAACATTTTCCATGTTTAAGTGCTATAATTGGCAGTTCTTCTATCAACCTACAAAATATGAAAAAGATCAACCTAGTAACTTAGATTTGGTAAACAATTCTCTGCAAGCGTTTGAAAAATAGGTAATTGACATTTGGCTCCCCTTGTGATGTCAGAATGGGATCTTATTATATTAATACCACCCCTTAATCTGCACTATCCAACCACGACACTGCCATTTAGTGCAGAGAGAGAGAGAAAGAAATGAATGACAGCACAATTGACTTTTAATTTCAACAAACCACCATCAGTGTTTGCATTTCATCAGCTTATTTGCATTTAAAAGGAAGGGCACACCCAAAAGCGGCACATTTTTGTTCACACCTACAAAGTGGCAGTTTTAACATGCTATAATAAATTATCTATATGGTATTTTAAGCTAAAACATGACATACATACTCTTGGGAAACCAATTATTTATTTTACATCTTAAAAAAGTCTTGTGAAATGTCGCCTTTAAAGAATTTTTATTATTAAAGATTAGCTAAATATGTTCTGAAACGTACTCACTAAATTGTGATAACTTTGCACGCAAACTTCTTTGACAACCATTTCAATAAAATAAATGAAAAGGTTTTGACCACCATTACAATATTCACTCAAACAAAAAATACTTCCAACCAAGCATTGGGTCAAAAAGGGACGAACCCAGCCGTTGGTTTAAATTAACCCAATGTTCATATTTGACCCAACAAAGAGTTAAAACCAGTGTTTGAAGGGGGGTCTGGGGGCTCTTGGACCTCCTATAAGCTTTGAGGGTCCCCTGTTTTTGATTAAAATATAAATACTACATGCTGCGCTGCCACAAAGCGATACTGTCCATTATTTGTCCCAATTTCACAAAGTAATTTAAAAGATTTCTGTCTGAAAAAATCTAACTCTCAAGTGCACCTCACGCTGTTTTCTGGAGGAATTGCTCGTGGATTATTTTCACTATTTATTATATTTAGTAATTTTTACGGTTGGGGCTTTAAAAAAATTGTCTCAAACTATTATTTCACACTAATTTGAGGGGTAAAAAATGGTTAGGGTTTGTGTTAAGGGTAATTTGGGGTTTCTTTGATTAAAATGTTGATCCAGGTTTAACCAGTTCTTGCCATTAATATAGCTATAGATACTTGAATGGCGTAAAAAAGAAAGAAACAACCCAGCATAGGTTTAACTACAATCCAAAGGGTCGGTTTGTCCTTTTTGACCCAACGTTGGGTTGAAATTAACCCATAATTTTTTAGGGCATTGTTTTCCCCAAATTGTGGCAGAATATCTGCAGTACACCCACCACAAATCTTCACAGCGATGTCAAAGAACAACCATTTTAAAGAAACTTTTTATAGTCACAACTTTATTTTTAGGATTGTATAAAACCTTTTGCCGTTTTTCCATTGCATAGTACCCCACGGTTTGGTTTGGTTTGGTTTGGTTTGGGTCAGGTCGGGTCAGCTTACGTCACTTTGGCGTGGTTAGCTTTTCCATCGAGTTTAGTAGGGTGATTCTCACGAAAACTTGGTTTTAAAAATGTCAAGCATGAAAATGTAAAAATTGCTTAAATTTACTTTTTTCCCACCAGACATTGAAAAACAAAGTCTGGAGTAAATGGGAACATTAATTTAAAAACTTTTACTTATCATTTAACACTCTTTGTAACATAATTAAAAAAATTAGTCCTAAAAAATCTCATTACCGCAACAGTCAGAAAACATCAACACTGACATATTTTCAAAATGACATGACAAACCTGAAAGAACATAATTTGGAGATTCTGCACATGCATTTAAAATCAAAGTATTATGCTTCTATTAAATTAACATTTAATAAGCATCTGTTGCGGTAATGATAATCAAAATGTCGTGTAAGCATTCTGACAAGACAATATTTCAAATTAACTGTAAAAAAATGATCTTATCTGGTAGCCATCTTGAAGTAACTGGTCCATGTGCTTGGTCACTCAAAATCAAACTTTATTAAAATTCTGTATGTGTGCTTAAACGGTTCTCAAAAAGTGTTGCGGAGGATGAGAACATCAGGCATGGACACATCATTTTCCTAATTTTCCTTCATTATTATTATACATGAATATTCAGTAAATATTTTTTCTGTCATCTAAAGTAGTCTAGCAAAACATCCATTTATTTTTTTCTTAATATTTTTGTGTTAATTTGATTAAATTACAACATAACGCATGTTCAAACACAGCCGGACACATTGCGGTAATGAGAATTTCAGCAGAAAATGAGATAAAATTTACAATTATAAATTCTTATGTTGAAATCACACATTGTGCAAGGTAGAACACAGTATTGTGTTAATTCTGATGCTTTTTAATGTTACTATATTACACATTTTTAAGCTAAAATCATTAGTGCCGTGGTGTTTCAATGGTTTCGTGAGAATCACCCAGTAACACCTCGGAGTGGGAGGGATTATAGGCGTGTCGTTATATTTGCGCTGCCTACTGCTGTGACATCATACAAGTGAGAGCGTCGTTGTACATTCCCAAACATTCATTTATTTCTCAGTCCACCACAAAATTAAAATTGACCACCACAAATAGATGTTTGCACATAACGTTTATTACTACCTCTATCTCACATGACAGTTTCTGTACAACCGCTGGTGGCGTCATTCGATGCACTCCGCTGAACATCATTTAAATTGCATTTAAGCATATATGCGCACGTGAGCGTCCCGAATGTGCCGCCACAAACTGCAAGTCTGGAAAAAACTGGAATGGTGTCCCTGATTCTCAACCTGTGGATGTTTTTCATCGCTAAAAGGGAGTTTGGGAACTTATAGCAGAGCACAGATGACAACATGTTTGCTCGAGAAAGCGCAAGCTAGCATAAAGGTAAAGCTAATCTTCTACATTAAAGGGATGACGCTGGTAGTGACGATTCTCTCTGACCAATCAGTGATCTGCAGTGTTTTTGCGTCACGTTTGGTATCAGGTTGGATCGCTTGGAACCACAACCGAGGAGGTACTAAAAAAAAGTATCGGGTACTACATACTGCACCCAATGGAAAAGCTCCCAAAAGTAAGCTGACCCGACCCAAACCGGGCCGTGGGGTACTGTGCAATGAAAAAGCCCCATTTGTGGTTTGGACCCTATAACAATGTTAAATCGACCAAACTGCTGATCTTTGTAACATCCTTCATCCCTGCCTGACCTTCTCATTCCTATTTAATATATTCCCATAAATAACCTGTATCTGCAAACCTCTGTTTCACAACCCAGCACAGTCACTGCAAACAGGAAGCTCTGGAGATGTACTACCCTGACCAGGTTTCCAGAGGCAGCCTCTACACTGCCATGACCCACCTTAACCAGGCCAAGAGGAACATCCCAGAGCTCTCCTCCCCATGGCTCCCCCTCATCAACGCTCTGAAGGAGGGTCAGAGAGCCAAGGGAGAGGGAAACCACTAATCAACGCAAGGGATCTGAACAAGAAAGGGCGGGTGACGGACGGTCAGGTGCGGTAGTTTACACTGGATGTTCGTTTTAAAGGGTTTGTGAGCCCAGATCACATGAATGGCAAAGATGACTGTGTATATGTGTGCATTTTGTGTTTAAGACCGAAAGGATTTCGGGAGCGGGACGGGAATCGCTATTTAGATTTAACTTAGTCTTTGAAAGTGCTTTGTTTAGTTGCGAAACTGGTAAACCTGAATCTGTTCAGCACTCAGAACTCAACTCATGATACTTGATAACCAGTTTAGATGAAACGCAGTATTTTGATCCTAGTGTCACTATGCCACTTACTTATGGCACATTTCACTGTGCCATCCTAAAGTTAATGGCACTGCTTGTAATTCTGCAAGATTAGTTAGGATTTAATTTAGCTTAGTGTAATAAACTGTGAATTGTGCCCTCGTGAACTTCAATACAACCATGAGGAGTCTATTGGAAAGCATTCCCAAAACTCTTGTAATTTCTTTAAATCGACTCGTAACTACTGATTGTTGTTGGATGTAAACCTGACAATTGGTTGCATTTAGATTCTGATGAAATGTACCATTGTATGTTTTTTATTTGTGTGTTGAAGGACTTGCACACAAAACACCAGCAGCCATTTAAGAGTTTAAGTAATGTTGTAAATTTTTCTCAAAGTTCAAGAATGTGACAAACTGCCTCACGAAGGTGCGTAACCTTTAAATATTTCTTGCGTACATTCGTCACTTACACAAGCTGTACTGAATGTATAAAGTGACACAATGGCTGTTTGAAATGTTTGTTGTATTGATTTATTGTACTCGGTATATATGCATTGCAATCTTTTTCATTTGCTATGAATGTTTGCGCAAATATTTATGTATTTATCTTATTGTTTTGGTATATGTCTTAGTTTCAATGCAAAATAGTTCCTGCAGATGATAAGCCTGCATAAATCCTGCAGTATTATTCTTCATATCTGTGACAAACTTTGATTCATTCTCTGTGTATGATAACAAAATAAAGGTTTCAGTATTCAACCATTCTTCATTCTGTCATTGAATTCATTTTGTCTACAGGGTTCCCATGCGTCCTTGAAATCCTTGAAAGTTTGTGAATCTGGGGGAAAAATTCAAGGCCCTGGGAAGTTTTTGAAAATGTACATGCATAGATACAGGTCATTGAAAGTTTTTGAATCTATTTTATGCAAGAAGTTTTCTGAAACAAATCCATATTATTCCCTGTGTAGTGTAGGATAATATCATAAAAATTCTAAACTGTTCGCTTTAAATGTTTATACCCTCTGTATGCGAATGTTGATTCATACCAAAATGCTTTTTTGCAGTTGTGTTTGACAATGAAAACATTCCTTGCTATATTTCCTGCGTCCATGTAACGTCGTCTTTGGCAATATTTCAGATAGCGATATACTTCCTGGCTCCCGCGTCACCCTGTCTTTGTCGTTAAGCCTCACCATTGGTTGAATTTGATATACACATTCACACGCACTTACACCTGGAGGCGTCCCCAAAGTGTCACCGCAGTGATGCAGCGTGTGTTCCCTCGAAAGAGGAAATAAGCAGGCATGAAAAGAATTTCAGATCATAAGTAAGATAAAGTGAAGAGTTCAAAAAGTATTGTATTAAATAATGACAAGAATGAAAAGATAACTTGACATTATATTGTAAAAACTGTCTAGTGACATCAGACCAAAATACCAGCATTCACATGAGAGAAAATGCTATAAATGCTGCTTTTTACATTATATACAGGGCTTAACAAGTTATTAAATCACCACCCAATGTAATAGTCCCACAACTGCCCAAAATTAACTAATAATTTTTTTAATGTTTCTGTAATTTTTAATCCAGCATATGTGTAAGATCCTTATACTCACAGTAGGATTCCCAATGTTAAAATGACAGAAAATAGCTTTTTATTATTTTATATATATAAGTGCTATACATCATTAAACACATACGACTGCTCACTGTGTAAAAATCTGTAGTGAAATCATTTTCATTTTAGATTTGCACTGAACCTAATAAAGTGTTAAAAAGTAATTATGTGGGAATTGCATAGTCAGCACACAGCTGGTGTTGCCAGGGGAACGGTTGTACATTTGACTCTGTCTGTTAAAGTGGCTGTGGGTCGAGCCCTGTGAGAAGTGTGTTTGTGTGTATATGTGTGTTTGTCACGGTAGGATCTTTCAAGCGCTGGCGCCAGAAGAGAATGTCTCTCATTATGCACCTCCCTCTCTCTCTCTCTCTCTCTCTCTCTCTCTCTCTCTCTCTCTCTCTCTCTCTCTCTCTCTCGCTCTCGCTCTCGCTCTCTCTCTCTCTCTCTCTCTCTCTCTCTCTCTCTCTAAATGTCTAGATTTGTATATAAATCCTTCTAACTCGCGGCACTACTGTGGAAGTGTGTCGATTATATTATGGACTTTTTAGAAAAAAAATTCCTAGAACAGTTTATTTTTTAACACTGCCATCTACAGGTAATTTTCCAAACGCCTCTAGTTATTAAGTTTTGAGACAGTTTTGTCTGATTTGTGTTGACATTTTGTTTTCTATTGTTTTTTATTGTTTTTTTTGTTTTGTTTTGTTTTGTTTTGTTTTGTTTTGTTTTGTGTTTTGTTTTGTTTTGTTTTGTTTTGTTTTGTTTTGTTTTGTTTTGTTTTGTTTTGTTTTGTTTTGTTTTGTTTTGTTTTGTTTTGTTTTGTTTTGTTTTGTTTTGTTTTGTTTTGTTTTGAGACAGTGTTGTTTTGTTTTGAGACAGTTTTGTTTTGTTTTGAGACAGTTTTGTTTTGTTTTGAGAGAGTGTTGTTTTATACTTGTTTTGAGAGTTTTTTGTTTTGTTTTCAGACAGATTAGTTTTGTGTTATTTTATATTAGTTTTGAGTATTTGATGTTGTTTTGTTTTCAGACAGTTTTGTTTTAAGACAATTTCTTTAGACAGATTTGTGTTTTGTTTGTTTGAGACGCTTTTTTTACAGTTTTGTTTAAAGGAACAGTATGTAGGATTGTGGCCAAAACTGGTATTGCAATCACAAAACTGGTAGCCAATACACAACATGACAACATAAACATCAGTTGAGGGCTGCAACTCCACTTTTTTAAATGACAATATCCTGGCCATACCACTGTTGTCAGTGATATAAGTATTTGAAATGAAAATGATTTCTTAATGTCTAGTGACATATCAGGGCCATTTTATGATTAATTGATAAATTTCTTTCTTTCATACTGTTCCTTTAAAGACAGATTTATATTGTTTTGTGACAGTGTTGTTTTATATTTGTTGTTTTGAGAGTTTTGTTTTCAGACAATTTTGTTTGAAGACAGGTTGTTAGTTTTGTTTTGAGAGAGATTTGTGTTTTGTTTGTTTTGAGACCCTTTTTTAGACAGTTTTGTTTGAAGACAGATGGTTCGTTTTGTTTTGAGACAGTTTTGTTTTGTATTTGTTGTTTTAAGAGTTTTATTTGTTTTCAGACAGATTTGTTTTGTGTTATTTTAAGAGTATTTGACATTGTTTTGTTTTCAGACAGTTTTGTTTTAAGACCATTTTGTTTGAAGACAGGTTGTTAGTTTTGTTTTGAGACAGTTTTGTATTTGTTGTTTTGAGAGTTTCGTTTGATTTCAGACAGATTTGTTTTGTGTTGTTTTACAAGTATATTATGTTGTTTTGTTTTGAGACAGTTTTGTATTTGTTGTTTTGAGAGTTTTGTTTGTTTTAAAACAGATTTGTTTTGTGTTGTTTTACAAGTATATTGTGTTGTTTTGTTTTGAGACAGTTTTGTATTTGTTGTTTTGAGAGTTTTGTTTGTTTTAAAACAGATTAGTTTTGTGTTGTTTTACAAGTATATTATGTTGTTTTGTTTTGAGACAGTTTTGTATTTGTTGTTTTGAAAGTTTTGTTTGTTTTCAGAGAGATTTGTTTTGTGTTGTTTTAAGAGTATTTTATGTTGTTTTGTTTTGAGACATTGTTGTTTGTTTGGAAAGTTTTGTTTTGTTTGAGGCTAAAGGCATTTACCCATGTGGCTTTTTTACAATTAAAACTAACCTTCTAAATTGGTTTAAATCAGTTTTATTTACAGCGCAACTACCAATTGTATATAAATATTCGGCTGTAGTTAAAATCAACACAGTATACATCCTTCAGCGTGTCTTCGAAAAGACTTGAAATGATTCCAGCTGTAAACTACCGCGTAGAGTATGCAGTTTACCGAGGCTGTAAATTACCTTACTGTGGACTGACAAGCGTTGACAGGCTTTGATTTTTTCGTAGACTTTCTGTTTCTATAAATGTTTTAACTGGGTTAAAAGTGTGTTCTTGTTTTAGTATGACAGGAGGGGGGTTATTGCTGGAACAGAAGAGTGGAAAAGCCTTCTGACCCTCGAGTTAGGATGACAAGAAAATTCCTATGTCATTCTCTAACGTAGTCCACTTTCGATCTGTGTTTGATCATGTGGCCTTCGAATAAAAGGCATATTGCAGCCATAAAGATCAATGAAAAATCAAGTGACTTACAACTGTCAAGACATAATAACCGCTGGCAGGCCTGCCACGACATGGGCAACTGCCAGGGTATAGCGTGTGTGTGCGTGTGCGTATGCCGTTTCTGTTTTTATTGAATGTGGGATCTGTTTTGAATGACTGTCTGAATGAGCGTCTTTAGGGCAACATTTAGACCTTGATTCGTTCGTGTACGACGGACTTGGCGCAGAATCGGTTTCCAAATTCTTCACTTTGCAGCAATTTATGCTGCAATGAAGGAGAAACCCGCAGAAACAAATATTTGAGTGTGCTGCATAATGAAATGGCTGTATTTCTACAGATGAAATTAAGTCGTATGGTCCGTTTTAACAAAGCTTGGCTTTGCAGGGAAACAATTTAGGATCTTTATTTTAAATAGCATATTAGGACTGACCTAGGGCCAGGAATAAGAAACAAGAAATAGGCTCGCAGTCAGTGATCTGTATTTGATCTTTACTCTTGAAAATGGGATGCTTACGTTAAGTTTAATCGTGTTTTTTCATATCTAAAAGGAAAACTGGCTGGATGAGAGAGAGGTTAAACATGTTTCTGTTTCTTTTTATCTGTGTTTTGCTATCTCAATTCTTATTGGTTCATTATACAGCATGAGTGCCATTTGTGTCCTTTATATACCTGTTTAAAAAAAAACAGCTGATACAATAGACATTTATTCCACCATAAAGCAATTTATCAACATTATTTGTTTAAAAATGCCAAACTTCCTAGATTGAGTGAGTGACTTCAATGAGTAACAGTCATCCAGAATGACTGTGGCCACATGATCATCTTCCTGTTTGAAGAATGCCGAGAAAAATTACAGGGTAAAAATGTTAATGACTCACAAATGGGTATGTATCAAGACTTTACATCCACTTACAACCTGTCTCCGATCTCTAATTCAGATTTATAGCAATACACACATGGAGCAGATTCTTAGACGAGTAAATTAGAGGAAGTTTGAATCACGTCTGGTTACCGCATTTGCTCTTTTGTGAGTAATAGACATCAATTTACAGTGTTACAGACAGTGTCACTTGATATGCTTGATGACTAAAATATATTACCATAAATCTGTATTCTATATAACTTGCTCATCTTTATGTTCATAAAACAATTTATAAAACAGTTTTTTAATCAATAACGAAAGGCAGTCATAGGACAGTAAGCAATGCTGATAATAAGAGTCAATTTGTATTTTATGAGTTGGCCAATTCGTATTAACTTTAACAAGTTTTAGCAAAAAAAAATATATACATATTATAACATTTAAAACATTATAACCGGTTCAATATTACAACAAGGTGACATTTTTTGAAGTGCAGATCCAGATTTTTGTTTGGAGGTTATAAAAAGTGTTTCTAATAGATCAAAACCACTCCTACCAAATCAAGCATTTGTAAAACTCAGCTTTTGACGATAAAGCATAAAAAGAGATGTATACAGGTTTGTAACAACATGAGAGGGAATAAGTGATGACAGAATTTTTATTTTTGGGTGAACTATCCCTTTAATGTAACAGTCCAACGTGATGTCATAAGATACCACACGTACATTTACTTACATTTTCATACACACTGAAACGTATAATATCCACATATTGACAGGAGTAATATGTTAATTACGTATTAACAGCTTTACAGATGTACATGTGGGTACATATTCCTATTCATAAATATATAATCATGGCCAATGGCGTTTTATACTCATATAAATGATATGTTTCAGTCGTATTTTCTGATTTATTAAGACAGTTTACTCATTTACCTATTGAAATGTTCATGACTTTAGAGAATTACATCATATTAAACAAGATTACACTTTAAAACCTTAAAATGAATAACATACACACAAAAGGCGTTTTCTTCTATGCAGTCTCCAACCAACATAAATTCACAAAAGATGTTAATTTAATTAATTTGCTGTAATCCACATCTTTAAAATGTATACGATTGCGAGAAACAGACCAAAATTCAGCCCTTTATCCAGCGATCTTGATCCCAGTTCTCAGCAGCGACAGTAAACGTCAAATCATTAAGTTGTTATGAATTTGGATTCAAATATTGCGCCTTAAAGGAATATTCAATTTTCTTAAAAGAAAAATCCAGATAATTTACTCACCACCATGTCATCCAAAATGTTGATGTCTTTCTTTGTTCAGTCGAGAAGAAATTATGTTTTTTGAGGAAAACACTGCAGGATTTTTCTCATTTTAATGGACTTTAATAGAGCCCAACACTTAATACTTAACTCAACACGTAACAGGTTTTTTCAACGGAGTTTCAAATGACTATAAACGATCCCAAATGAGGCATAAGGGTCTTATCTAGCGAAACGATTGTCATTTTTGACAAGAAAAATAAAAAATATCTACTTTTAAACCACAACTTCTCATCTAAATCCGGTCGTGATGCGTCAGCGTGACCCCACGAAATACGTCATGACATCAAGAGGTCACAGAGGACGAACACGAAACTCCGCCCCAGTGTTTACAAATGTGTTGAAAGAGGACCGTACCGATGTTGTTGTATGTCAACTGATACTAATTAATGTCTTTGTGTCAGTTTATTGTTTACAATGGTCCCCAAATGTGCGTTTTATATATGTTACACGTGACCTCCCTACGTCACTACGCATTTGCGTGAGGTCACGCTGGACCGGACCTAGACGAAAAGTTGTGGTTTAAAAAAGCATGTTTTTTGTTTTTCTTGTCGAAGGTGACGGTCGTTTCGCTGGGTGGGACCCTTGTGCCTCGTTTGGGATCGTTTGTAGACCTTTGAAACTCTGTTAAAAAACTGTTAAGTGTTGAGTTAAGTATTAAATGTTGGGCTCTATTAAAGTCCATTAAAATGAGAAAAATCCTGCAATGTTTTCCTCAAAAAAAACATAATTTCTTCTCGACTGAACAAAGAAAGACATCAACATTTTGGATGACATGGTGGTGAGTAAATTATCTGGATTTTTCTTTTAAGAAAATGGAATATTCCTTTAAGAAGCTTTATGACATATTACTCTACGGCAAACGCTCGTTGGCTCTTGCGTGCTATGTCACAGATTAACAACATTGCCGTCTTTTATTCGATGTACTTTTGAAATTTGAAATGCCCACCTTGACAGAGAGAAGCCATCTGTTTTTGTGGCTTAATAACTTACTTCATATGAAGAGTTTGGATCCAAAACGCAATAAATCCATTTTGACTAATTTGGGTAAAAATGTGTTTTCTATACCAAGAATGTGACAATATGAAAACCACTTTTTTCTGTTACAAACTTTCACATAGCATCTTTAGGTTATAATAACATAAAAAATTCAAATCCATAATTTGATTTTCAAAATTTATTATAAAAACTGATTGTTTTTCCAACAAAATGCATTTAAATCCATGAAAAAAAAATTTCAACATGCTATAAATCTATTGAATCAATATATAAATGTGCATTCATCTTTGCCATGTTATATTCATTTAGTTGACTAGTGGCGTACACTGATTAAAAAAATAAACATTAATGGCATTAATCAAAAAACTTACTTTGTCACATTAAGAACACTGTCATTGCTGCTGTCATCCTTGGGATGTCGTCGCTGGACACTTTTTACAGCAATCAGCTGTAAAATGTTTTGGTCCTGCTCGATTTTCGTTGATTTTGCATAAAATAATGGAAAGTTTTTCATAAGATCCGTTAGCATGACAGAAGCTTGATGCTAGAACAAGCAATAGCCGGCATTTTTCCGTCTCCCGAGTGCCTCTCACGTAAATTATTCGATTTTAATGGCTTACGTTTCTTCCCAGCCACCACCACAGGTTTATCAATGCCATCAAAGTATTATTTGTTTTTGTTTGTTTGTTGATCACGAAGTACAAAGTAGATGAAGAAAACTAGGATTTTGTGTGTATTCTGCGCCGCCATTGTTGTTTACAATGCGTGGA
This sequence comes from Misgurnus anguillicaudatus, assembly GCF_027580225.2. NCBI lineage: Eukaryota > Metazoa > Chordata > Actinopteri > Cypriniformes > Cobitidae > Misgurnus > Misgurnus anguillicaudatus. The sequence goes on along the minus strand of NC_073339.2, from coordinate 9,971,807 downwards.
ATGGTGCGCTGTGATTTGTTGAGCAGATTTATTGCATTCGGCAGAAAAGGAGGACTGGCATTTATCGCGTTTTGGGGAAAAGGGGAGAAAATATAGAATAACACGGTGGATAACGGTAACTAATTTTTTGCCGTTTATCGTGATTTGGAACCAAACTCTTCATATACTCCAGAGAGGACCATGGCTGCAGCACATCATCACTTTTGAAATTTCACAATAAATTAATTATTTATGATACACTTGTTATGCTTTTTATTGTATTTCTTTTGGGTAGGATTAGGGGTAGGACTGTAAAATATCTTTTAGATGCTATGTTGTAATACTACGATTACAAAAATTTTCCTGTCCATTACGTTGCAGAAATATAAAGAATGCATATTTTAAATTAATTTGTAGTAAAGGAGTTTGGACAATATTTGTAATGTTTTTCGTTTTGTAGCTGTAAAATTGTAAAATTAAATGTTGCAAATACATCTACATTGTATGCTTCAGCATCTACAAAAAAGTATATTTTGTGTATTTTTGTGAAAGTTAAGTATTAATATTACTAACAAAGAGACCAGTCAAAGTCAAGTGTTTATGAAGACCTGCAATTTCATAACCAACCGGGATCAGGGTTATAAAGATCCAAGAGAGCGCTCATGAAACCTCTCTCACATCTCTTCCCAGATTCATTCTTTCTCTCTATAACAAACACACGATTCCTCTCGGTCACTTTCTCTATTATCCTAATGTCATTCTTCATTCTTCTACAACAAGGTGTGGGTTCCCAAGGTTGGCACCGGTACTTGCCTACTCAGCGAGTTAATGTATTTACGTATGTGATTGCCCTCTCCCACTAAGAAACACTGAGTACTTACTGACAACTCTATCATTCCACCTCAAAAGAGCGTAATTTGTGAGGGCCTAGCTGTGCAGGGGATGACGGGTAATTAAGAAGGTGAGGCGAGGCGCTGAGGAGCGCCGTTGACAGCGTTCTGCTGACTGCTGCATAGATCATTGTTGTTCTCGGTGTCTCCGAGGGTCTTACACATACAAATCTCTCCAAGTGTCTGACAACTTCTTACTCGAAAGAGCTCAGGAGGTCAAAAGAGAGAGACGTAATTATCTGGATCATTCAGGCTCGGGTCCTCCTGGGAAGTTTCTACTTACGGTTAAAAGCTGCAGCTATGTTCAGAGAAAAAAATGGATGCATTTGGGGTACATCTCTTCTTTTTCACTTGCTGATAATCTTTTACGGCAAAAAAGCAAAAAGGATGCACATTACGCAGGGTTCACACCAGATGCGGTAGAGGCGGCAAGCGTGAGTGATTTAGGCTACATGTTAAGTCAATACAAAGACGCGATTAGGCATCCTGTGGCGCGTTCTGTGCGAATTGAGCGAAAAATCTGAACTTCGGCGGATTTCCGCGCCGGGGTAACCAATCAGGACCTTGCTGTAGTAGTGACGTGATTTCAGGAAGCGAGCGGAGTATCAGCAGAGTCGCAGAAGCCCCTCCCATGACGTTAATTTCCGTGTGAATGTCTCGAATTACTAGAATTTCACACTCGGCTTTAACGCGCGAATGAAGCGAGTAAACTCAAATGTTCAAGCGTCCAACTACGCGCGAATAGCGCGTTTTTGCTGCCTCTACCGCGGTTGGTGTGAATGCACCATTAGAGTTTGCAATTGTTTTCGTCTGTATTTTCCGTGGCTGCAAAGCATGATGGGAAATGTTCGACTGAGAAAAATTTGTTGGGTGAACGATTATCAAAGCGCACATTGAATATGACAGCATTGGTTTCGATAGGAAACCTACAGGGTATTAAAAATTATAAAGTTTGAATGCATTGTATGTCAGGTAAAAGCGTCTACCAAATGCATAAATGTAAATCTCCTGGCCATTCATCAGTAAATATCCATACCAAATATACCAAAACTTTAAACCAGTTTTGCTTGCATCCCTCACCGTTCATCTGTCTGGCATGCTCACGGGCCGACAGAGACAGAGATATGAACGTCTCTCTCTAATTGATAAAGCCATAATATGAGGCATTTCTCCAGCATCTGCTAATTAGAACCATGAAGGGGAAGAGATTGGATGTCTGGAGAAGGGGTCTGCCGTCTGAGGGGGTCTTTGATCTGTTGACTTGTCTCCCATGCTGTTTTCCTTCAAGCTTTCCTGCACGGCTTGAGCAGACGGCAGTCTCCACCCTTGGGGATAGAAGCACTAATGGATCACTTGAAGAGGCCGTTTTCTTTATAGCTGGGGCTAAGCAGTATCAGCTGGGGTCGGTGGCTGCCGAATACAGTCGCTTTGTGAGATAACCCCACTGGGAAAAACAACCGGACCAGGGACGTTGTAGTTTGCAAAAAACGAGGCTTGGGAACCATCGAGCCAGAACCCGTTTTGTAGTTGAAATTCCGTTACGGAAATTTCTGGAAAAGTCATGGGGCGTTTGCGTTCGAAACGTATTTGGTTCATGGAACAACCGAGATGACCAGTTCTCCATTGCATCACGTTTGCGTGCCTGGTTGATTAAGTGTGATTGCCGATTATGTGTGACCGACGTGGCATTTCGTCGAAACGTTATGATGAGAATAATCAAAGTATAACTGCCCAGCTGTTTCTCATTTAACGTCTAATCCTCACCCCCGTGTCTATCTAATGTAATCATGTTGTGTTGTATAAACTTAATAACAATAGCTGATTTGTCTCTTGTTTAGATATTAGTCGTTCGAATTGCATTATTGGGCCATGTTGAGGACGTTAAAAGTAAAGAAGCCATTTGTTTTCCCTTTTTATGGTTTACGGAAAAAAACTTAAAAAAAGAAAAGGTGGGGGTCTTTCGAGTCTTTTGAGCACCGAGTCATAAATATATCCAATAGCATGTGTTTCAAATTGCCCATTGGTTATGGATTGGTTTACGAGAGCTGCTTGTTAGAAGGCTAGTGGCTTTAGCCTCTGTTGATTTACCCCCGGGGAACCAGGGGTCAATTAGTCGGGGCCTTAGAGAATCCCGTTCACGAGCCGCTTGCTTTTTTATACACCGTTCTGAAGCCAGTTTCGCAGTTCTCCGTGTTAGCGGAGGACTAAGTGAGCACTGCAGGAAGTGCTGGTTCCAGATCAGTGACGAGTTAAGATCTCTGATAAGGGCCAATTAACTTTCTTGACTTCTGCTGCTGTTTAGTGCTCTCCTACCAGTGAGAGTGTCATGGCACTATTGAAGTAAAACGTAACTTGGACAATGATGAAATATAAAGGATAATATATGAAGAGTTTGGTTCCAAAACGCAATAAACGCCATTTTTGAAAAAAATGAGTTACTGCCAAAATCAGCATTATATCAGGTCAGTAGTTAAAAGTAAATTCTTAATTTTACGCAAAATCCAACATCCGCCGTGTTATTCTGTCATCTTTTCTCCCTTTTTTTCCCAAAATGCGATAAACGCCACTCCCCCTTTTTTACAGAACGCAATAAATCCATTTCTGATATTACAGCCAGCAGTCACGCAATGTAAACAAACATGGCGGCGCGCTGAGTACATGGAGTTCTAGTTTTCCTCATCTACTTTGTACTTTGTGATCAACAAACAAAACAAAATAATACTTTAATTGCATCGCTAAACCTGTGATGGTTTTCTGTGATGGGAAAGAAACGTAAGCCATCAACATCTAATAATTTCCCTGAAAGGCACTCGGGAGACGGGTGCTTGTTCTCCCGACAGCATCAAGCTTCTCATGCTAACACATTGACCCCAGAGGATCTTATGAAAAACTTTACATAATTTTACTCAAAGTCAACAAAAATCGAGCAGGACCAAAAACATTTTACAGCTGATCGCTGTGAAAGACGTTAAGCGAAGACGTCAAGTAACCGCAATGACAGGATTCTTAATATGACAAAGTAAGTGTTTTGATTAATAACATTAATGTTTATATTTTTAATTAGTGTGTACAACTAGTCAACTAAATGAATATAACATGGCAAAGATGAATGCACATTTATATAGGCTATTGATTCAATAGATTTATAGCATTTTGAATAAAAACTTGTCATGGATTTATTGCATTTTGTGAAAAAAATAATCTGTTTTTATAATAAATCTTTGAAAATCAACTTATGGATTTGAATTTTTTTATGTTTTTATAACCTAAAGATGCTGTGTGAAAGTTTGTAACAGAAAATAGTTGTTTTCATCTTGTCACTTTCTTAGAAAACACGTTTTTACCAAAATTTGTCAAAATGGATTTATTGCGTTTTGGAACCAAACTCTTCATATATATATATATATATACAGAGGACACCGGGGCTAGTTGTCACATGGGAACGTTTTTAATGCATGCATTAGTATTTTTTATATGCACCAGTACCTTCTACCAGAAAATCTTAAAGATTAAACAGATTTTAATCATATTAAATTAACATTGAACTTGCACGTAAACTTGCAAAACCAGAAGTGTGCAAAAAGGTTCTTCATTGTGGATTTAATGTAATATAACTTAAATGTATTACCATGGAAAGGACATCAGACAGCAAGACATTTGCGGTCGAAAGATTTTTGCAACAAATCGCCTTTAATTACTGTGACAATCTACATTGAAATTCAATTACTGCGTGTTTATACCAAATTAATTGAACGTTTTCTGTTTGTCCACCACACTGCAAATGTAATTTCCTGCAGAGACCTGTAATGTAAGATATTATATCTGTATGTTTTTAATGCCATGATTTAAAATAAACTGAAAGCGTAAAACTCAATGCGTATAGTTTAGAGTATTATTTAACTGCATTACTGAATCATATATGTGAGACAATGACCCGTTTAAGAGAATAACCACAGGATTGGCTCCATAACCTCAAACAACCTGATTATGGGTCTGAAGAACCCACAGACAATAGCATGGACCAAAGTGCCCAGCTTCTATTGTTCTGTATGTTTATATTGTTTTCAGGCCCGAGTAAATGATGTCTACTCAAGACAAACTGTGATCAGAGGACCAGAAAAAGTGAGAGAGATTTTATTATGACTCTAGGATATTTGCCTAAAATCATAAAAATGATTTTAAACTATAGTTTTACAAATTACAGCTATTCGTATTTACTATTTAATTTCACATTCCTCATCCAAAGACCTAAAATGTTAGTAACTCGAATTATTATTTGTGGCCCTGGACCACTAAACCAGTCATAAGGGTAATTTTAAAGTTAAGATTTGAATAAATGAGCTTTGCATGTTGGACACTATTTTGCTAAGATACTACTATTTGAAAAATCTGGAATCTGAGGGTGCAAAAAATTAAATATTGAGAAAATCGACTTTAAAGCTGGCCAAATAATATGCTTAGCTACATATAGTAAAAAATGAATTTATTATATATTTGCGGTAGTAAATTTACAAAATATCTTCATTAAACATTATCATTACTTAAAGGATTTTCTTTAAAAAAAATTCAGATAATTTACTCACCACCATGTCATTCAAAATGTTGATGTCTTTCTTTGTTCAGTCGAGAAGAAATTATGTTTTTTGAGGAAAACATTCCAGGATTTTTCTCATTTTAATGGACTTTAATGGACCCCAACACTTAACAGTTTTAATGCAGTTTAAATTGCAGCTTCAGAGGACTCCAAACGATCCCAAACGAGGCACAAGGGTCTTATCTAGCAAAATTATTGTCATTTTTGACAAGAAAAATAAAAATATGCACTTTTAAACCACAACTTCTCTTATATCTCCGGTCATGTGACGCGCCAGTGCGACCTCACGCAATACATCATCACGTCAAGAGGTCACGGATGATGTATCGAAACTATGCCCCAGTGTTTACAAGTGTGGAGAAAGAGGACCGTTCTGACGTTGTTGTATGTCGAATGATACTTATTAATGTCTTTGTGTCAGTTTATTGTTTAAAATGGTTGGCAAATGTGCGTTTCATGTGTTTAACACATGAACTTTCGACGTCATAATGCAATTACGTGAGGTCGCGCATTAAAACTGTTAAGTGTTGGGTTCCATTGAAGTCCATTAAAATTAGAAAAATCCTGGAATGTTTTCCTCAAAAAACATAATTTCTTCTCGACTGAAAAAAGAAAGACATCAACATTTTGGATGACATGGTGGTGAGTAAATTATCTGGATTTTTTTTAAGAAAATGGACTAATCCTTTAAGAAAAAATAAATAATCCATACAATGTATATATTGCTACAAATATACCCATGCGACTGCTTTTGTGGTCCAGGTTCACATTTTATAAACAATATAAAATATTTTCATATTTCTGGAGCATGGAAACTAAAGAAATAGGATTCTCAAAAGTAAAAATTTAGACGTTCTTTCTTTCTTTCTTTCTTTTCTTCTTCAGTTTGGACAAAAATGCCATTAAAGTATAATAAAAACTGTCACGGTAGGAAAATCCATTGTTTTCCTCCGTGTCATGTTTGTATGTGTGTGTTGTTCACTTACCCTGCCATGTGCTCGTTAGAGCAATCCCTGTCACCTGTGTGTTGATTGTCTCGCTCCAGCTGTTCATCATTACATCATCTCCATATATACTCACCTGACTTTCTGTTCCCTGCCAGATTCTATTGTTTGCTCAGTCTCCGTGTTGCTTGGTTGTTCCGTGTGCATTGGATTACGTGTTTCAGTTTGGATGTGTATTGTCGTCGTCGTCTTTCGTGTGGATGTTCCGTGTCAGTCTGGATTTCACCACTGCTCACCACTCCACCAACGTCGCACTCAAAACACCAACTTCCACCGTAGTCATCGTCACCATTGCCAGCAACAACACCGGACTGGATTACTTCCGCATTGACATTGAATACTCTCTCTTTGTTTATATTTAATAAACATTGTTTCACTTTACACCTGCGTTTGCTTCCGTCTCTTACAAGTCATTACAGAAGAATCTGGCCAACATGGAAGCAGCAGGTGGTCAACCAATCTCCGCGTTGGAGGAGTTTCTCCAGCGATCGATGGCTCGTATGGATCATCAGGATAAGACCATCGAAGATATGCGGAAGGCCGTCCAGGTAATGGTGGCGAAGGTTTCCGAGCTCTCTCAGCGATCTCTGGACATCACGCCTCCTACTGCGCCACCCATGCCGCCCGCACCATCTTCACCTCCAGGGGGTAGTTTCATCCCGGAACCGAGACTTCCGATCCCGGAGAAATACGCCGGTGAGCCCAACTATTGCCGTACTTTTCTCTCTCACTGTTCTTTACATTTCGCCCAACAGCCCCGGACATTCTTCCTCGAGGAAACCAAGGTAGCGTTTACGCTCTCACTTCTCTCGGGCAAGGCTGCCCTCTGGGGGACGGCGGTATGGGAAAACAAGGACAGCTGTTGTTCCTCGTTCGCCTCGCTTTCTGAAGAGATGAGAAGGGTTTTCGACCGCTCCGTCGCCGGGAGGGAGGCCGCCCGTCTCCTCACGGATCTCCAGCAGGGGGAGCGGTCGGTCTCAGACTATGCTATCGAGTTCCGTACCCTGGCGGCGGAGTGCAGGTGGAACGAGGAAGCGCAGTGGGATCAGTTTCTGCATGGGTTGGCGGATCGGATCCAGCGAGAGATCGTTACGGCGGAGTTACCCACCTCTCTTAATGGGCTGGTGGATTTGGCGATCCGGGTTGACGCACGCCTGTCCATTTCAGTCAGAAGAAGGACTCACGCCACGTCCCAGTTGAGAGGGGAAGATGCAGGTCCATCCAGTGAAGTGTCCGCCGGCGGTCTCTCAGATCCGGAGCCCATGCAGGTGGGTCGAGCTCGGTTACCCCGGGAGGAGAGAATGCGGCGGAGATCCCTGGGACTTTGCAGGTACTGTGGCGAGCTGGGTCACCAATGTCCGCGGTGCCCGGTTAAAGGACCACACCCGATAGCCAGGCAGAGGCTACTTTCGGGCGGGATCTCCGCACAGAGGACCTCTATGACATCTACCTTCCTCCCGGTGAGACTACGGTGGTCCACGAAGTCACACACTGGGCACGCACTTCTGGATTCGGGGGCGGAGGGCAATTTCATCGATAGCTCTCTGGCACGTAAGCTTCAGCTACAGTTCATTCCACTCACCCACCAGATTGAGCCCTTCGCCCTCAATGGACATCCATTACCCACTATCAAGCACACCACTGCACCCATTACACTCATCACATCTGGGAATCACACTGAGACAATTTCATTTTTTATTACTGACACTGCTCTCGCCCCCATAGTTCTTGGACATCCTTGGCTTCATCTCCATAATCCCAGGATCGACTGGAAATTGGGTTCCGTTATCAGCTGGAGCGAGGAGTGTCATAAGTCCTGTCTTGTCTCTGCTTGTGTTTCTGTGTCTGAGTCTGTGTTTCAGGGGAAAGCAGTGGATTTGTCTACCGTGCCCGCGGAGTACCACGACCTGAAGGAGGTGTTCAGTAAGTCGCGGGCTGATTCTCTTCCTCCTCATCGTCCCTATGACTGTGCGATAGACTTATTGCCAGGTACGTTTCCGCCTAAGGGCAAGTTATACTCTCTGTCCGTTCCGGAGATGGAGGCCATGGAGAAATATATTTCTGATTCTCTGGCAACGGGGTTCATTCGCCCTTCCTCATCTCCAGCGGGGCGGGGTTCTTTTTTGTGGGTAAGAAGGACGGATCCTTGCGGCCTTGTATTGACTACCGAGGGTTGAACAACATCACGGTAAAGAATACCTATCCTTTGCCGTTGATGTCTTCAGCCTTCGAGAGGTTGCAGGGAGCGTCCGTCTTCACTAAATTGGACTTACGTAATGCATATCATTTGGTTCGCATCAGGAAAGGGGATGAATGGAAGACTGCGTTTAACACCCCTCGTGGCCATTTTGAGTACTGCGTGATGCCTTTCGGGCTAACAAACTCGCCGGCAGTCTTCCAAGCACTCGTTAATGACGTGTTGCGAGACATGGTAGATCAGTTCATATATGTTTACCTGGATGACATATTGATTTTTTCTTCGTCTCTCCAGGAACATTTGCAACACGTACGACGAGTGCTTCTGCGGTTGCTAGAGAATGGGCTTTTTGTCAAGGCGGAGAAATGCGTTTTTCATGCACAGTCTGTTTCTTTTTTAGGACACATCATTTCGACTGAGGGTGTTCGCATGGATCCTGAGAAAGTTAAGGCTGTGGTAGATTGGCCATCCCCAGAGTCTCGCAAGGCCCTGCAGAGATTTCTGGGGTTCGCCAATTTTTACCGGCGTTTTATTCGCAATTTCAGCCAACTAGCCGCACCTCTGACTGCTTTGACCTCCCCTGGTTTGACGTTCAGGTGGTCAGACGCAGCTGAGGCTGCGTTTGCCAAACTGAAAAGCTGCTTTGTTTCAGCTCCCATTCTCATTACCCCTGATCGTTCACGTCAATTCATAGTGGAGGTCGACGCGTCAGAGGTGGGGGTAGGAGCAGTGTTGTCCCAGCGCGCATCCTCAGACGGAAAGGTTCATCCTTGCGCGTATTATTCCCATCGTTTATCTCCTGCGGAAGTTAACTATGACATTGGCAATCGAGAGTTGTTGGCGGTCAAGCTAGCACTGGAAGAATGGCGTCACTGGCTTGAAGGGTCGGGTGTACCTTTCATTGTATGGACGGACCATAAGAATCTCGAATACATTAGGACTGCCAAAAGACTTAACTCCAGGCAGGCTCGGTGGGCATTGTTTTTCGGTCGTTTCGATTTTACACTTTCTTACCGGTCGGGTTCCAAAAACATCAAACCCGATGCTTTATCCCGTCTTTTTGAGCGTTCCGATCGTACTGCTACTCCCGAGCCCATTTTACCGGAGAAAATCATTATCTCCGCGCTCAGATGGGAGGTCCAATCGAAGGTTTGGACAGCCTTAGAAGGGGTAACGCCCCCGGCTCGCTGCCCACCGAACCGTTTATTTGTGCCGGAAGGGTTACGGTCAGACGTCCTCCAGTGGGGTCATGGTTCCAGTGTTGCTTGTCACCCAGGGGTTAGTAGAACTAGGTTTCTAGTCAAGCAACGATTTTGGTGGCCTGGTATGGCTCGTGACGTCCACGACTTCGTCTTGGCTTGTTCGGTTTGTGCCGTTGGTAAGACTTCCAATCGTCCTCCAGATGGGTTACTTTTACCGCTGTCTGTCCCTTCGAGACCCTGGTCCCACATTTCGCTAGATTTTATTACCGCCCTCCCACCCTCTAAGGGTAATACGGTGATTTTGACCGTAGTGGACCGGTTCTCGAAGGCGACCCATTTCATTCCCTTGCCCAAATTACCATCAGCCAAGGAAACAGCGGTAGCTGTCATTGACCACGTCTTCCGAATACATGGCCTCCCGACAGACGTGGTCTCTGACAGGGGTCCCCAGTTTGTGTCCAAATTTTGGCGAGAGTTCTGCAAATTGCTAGGGGCGACTGTTAGTCTTTCGTCCGGGTTTCATCCCCAGAGCAACGGTCAAACCGAGCGAGCCAATCAGGACGTCGAAAGGGTGTTGCGATGTCTGGTTTCCAAGAATCCTTCGTCCTGGTGTCAGCAACTCTCAATTGTGGAGTACGCACACAATTCTCTGCCGGTGTCATCTACGGGCATGTCTCCATTCAAGTGTAGTTTAGGGTACCAACCACCTAATTTTGTCAGTACTGAATCCGAGGTGTCGGTTCCCTCCGCAAACGCACTAGTCCAGAGATGCCACCGCACCTGGACCAGAGCTCGCAGAGCTCTGCTCCAGGCAAGGTCACGCACCAAGGCCAAGGCCGATCGCCACCGGTCGAAGCCTCCCCGATACGTCGTCGGTCAAAGAGTGTGGCTTTCAACCCAGAATATTCCGATGCGTTCCGTCTCGAATAAACTTGCTCCCAAATTTATTGGCCCGTTTTCTGTTACCAAAATCATTAATCCGGTAACAGTGCGTCTTAGCCTTCCTCCTGCGTACAGGAGGGTTCACCCCGTCTTTCACGTTTCCAAAATTAAACCGGTGATTTTTTCCCGTCTTAATCCGCCTGCCCCGGTTCCCCCTCCGCCTCGTATCGTTAATGGGGAGACCACATATTCGGTTAACCGTATTCTGGACTCCAGACGGAGGGGACGCGGATTTCAGTACTTGGTGGATTGGGAAGGTTACGGTCCGGAGGAGAGAATGTGGGTTCCTGCTCGGGACATACTGGATCACCGCCTTATTGATGAATTCAATCAGCAGGTAAAGCAGGCTGGGAACGCCGAGGGGCGTTCCTAGGGGAGGGGGTACTGTCACGGTAGGAAAATCCATTGTTTTCCTCCGTGTCATGTTTGTATGTGTGTGTTGTTCACTTACCCTGCCATGTGCTCGTTAGAGCAATCCCTGTCACCTGTGTGTTGATTGTCTCGCTCCAGCTGTTCATCATTACATCATCTACATATATACTAACCTGACTTTCTGTTCCCTGCCAGATTCTATTGTTTGCTCAGTCTCCGTGTTGCTTGGTTGTTCCGTGTGCATTGGATTACGTGTTTCAGTTTGGATGTGTATTGTCGTCGTCGTCTTCGTGTGGATGTTCCGTGTCAGTCTGGATTTCACCACTGCTCACCACTCCACCAACGTCGCACTCAAAACACCAACTTCCACCGTAGTCATCGTCACCATTGCCAGCAACAACACCGGACTGGATTACTTCCGCACTGACATTGAATACTCTCTCTTTGTTTATATTTAATAAACATTGTTTCATTTTACACCTGCGTTTGCTTCCGTCTCTTACAAGTCATTACAAAAAACACTATATGACTTTCCACTACAAATGCAATATTTAAATCGTTTTAAAATACACAAGAACTAAATGTCTTCTGGCATCATTGATGACAAACCTGCCATGATGTGTCTTTAGTCTCTCTCATCTACACGTCTGTTGAAAACAAACAGGATAAAGAAAGTCATATGGATTTGGAATGAAATCTGGATATTTGATGACAGGATTTTTGGATACGCTGTTTCTTTCAGACAGGGCAAGTCTTTGATGTTCGCTGACATGAAGAATCAAATTAGCTTCTCTCTTTATTGCAAAGTCGTTTGGGTCTTTTTTTAATCATAACTTTTCAAATATCACCATTGGCCCTTATTGGTCTGTTAAACATTGCTTTAAGTTTTCTTCACTGTAAATCCCACGGATCTCCTGTGAATGGCAAGACATACCACCGAAAAAAGCCCTGGAGGGTCAAGGAGGAGTCTTGTTTTTGGATTTTTCTCTACTGTATCTGGGATTTTGAGGGATGAAGACTGTTTAGTTAACTTAAAAGTAATGCTTGCAGTCGGGAGAAAGAAGAAATATGGCGTCATGTGCCCCCAATAAAAACAGAACCAGACAAGACCGTGACTGCGCACTAAAAACAACCTTGTCTCCTGTTTAATTGTCGTGTCACACTTTGTTTGTCAACTTAGAAACATACAAGTCCTCTGTAAGACGACACAACGCCTTTTTAAAGTTACTGTATGTTAAATACAAGTCTAAGGTGACCTATCAAAACCATACAGAAGCATGAAAGGATAATAAATGTGTATTTCCAAAACATCAAGGCACTTCTGAAAAGATAAGATTAGACCGGCATTTATTTCCATATCAGTGGTAGTCAAGCTGGTGGATCAGGAAATCCCTGCTGTTCACCAGCAAAATTTAACTGGTAAAGTCTGGAGGGGACACCAGCACACCGGGATCTCATGCTGGGGACTAGCAATCAAAACACAACATATGCTGGTCTATTCAGCGGGGCCATTACACGGAATTGGCAAGAATTTCATGGATTACAGAGAAAGTTCAACACACTCCAACTTAAGGAAACACATGCAAAATAAAAACAGACAAATAAAAAAAAATCATCTTCAACAGTTTAATAATAAATCCACTGCAAATATTCACATCAAAACATAACAAAACTGAAAAATAATAACACAACAACCAAGTAAAGAAACATGTACGCTGCGAAATACAGAAAGTTGTTGCAAAAACTCGCAACAAATTCAAAAATGCTGTGCAAGTACCACAGGCGCCAATGGAAATTTCATGGTTATAAATGTTATAAAAAGTTTCTCAATTCGGTCCATTAAAACAGTCAGTTAAGTAAATAATAGGGATGCACCGAATCCAGATTTTTTAGGTTCGGCCGAATCCCGAATCCACCGTTTAAGATTCAGCCGAATCCGAAACCGAATACCGAATCCTACTCGCATCCTTATTCCATTAACACAGTAAATCACATTAATGAAGTAAACAACGTCCACAGCAGTGTATTTTTCATTTTATTTAATTTTAACTGTACATTATGCCAGGATATAAGTTGGAAAACTATTTTGACAATTACCATAAGCCTATGCATAATAAAAGCGATGCGTTGCGACACGCTCGTTTTTCCAATAAGCAAGCAGCTCCGCGCTTGCAGTTACGTTGAGTTAGAAGCTCCGCTCGTCAATGTCACAGTCTTCACACGGCCGTCCAATTACAGTGGATCAGGGGCGGGACATTACCATAGCAACCAACCGGCTCACAGCTGAAGCATCACTGCGACCAAGCGCTCGGCTGAAATACAGCTGGCATTTGGCGTCCTCAAGGCGTTTTCAGCCGTGTTTAAAAGTTTTGGTGTGTCCAGCCCCTAAGGCTTACCGAAAAAAAAAAGCTAATCTCCACATCAGCACCCGATGTGTGTAATCAACGGCCGCGTGACGTCGACCAGCGTAGCGCAAGCCTAGGGTTCGGTTCGGTGGAAAAAAAATCTAGGATTCGGCCGAACCCGAACCCCGTCAAAAAGCCCAGTATTCGGCCGAATCCGAATCCTGGATTCGGTGCATCCCTAGTAAATAAACATGCTGTAAAGACTCACAACACAGCCAACAACAGAATATTGCAGCGAATAATAACAAACAACCAAATACAGTAATTGCTGCAAATAATTACAAGAATCCAAATACAGAAATTTGCTGCAAATGCCCACAACATGACCAAATGCGAGAACACTTTGCAAATACTCACAACACAACCAACTACAAAATACTGCTGCCAATACTCACAACACAACCAAATGCAGGAATGATCTGCAAATATGCACAACACAACAAAGCAAAGGCCTTAAAATGGTCTCTCAGTCTAGTTTTGTACACTGAAAAAAATGATTCATTCAATTTACTCATTTTTTAAGGTAAGTGGTTGCAATAAAGTTTTTCAGCTACATTTTAACAAAAGTTTTTTGTTTTGTTTTGTTTTTCTACTTTTTTTGTTTGTTTGTTTGTTTAAATGTAGCTTAAAGGAATAGTCTACTCATTTTCCATATTAAAATATGTTATTACCTTAATTAAGAATTGTTGATACATCCCTCTATCATCTGTGTGCGTGCATGTAAGCGCTGGAGCGCGCTGCGACGCTTCGATAGCATTTAGCTTAGCCCCATTCATTCAATGGTACCAATTAGAGATAAAGTTAGAAGTGATCAAACACATCAACGTTTTACCTATTTAAGACGAGTAGTTATACGAGCAAGTTTGGTGGTACAAAATAAAACGTAGCGCTTTTCTAAGCGGATTTAAAAGAGGAACTATATTTTATGGCGTAATAGCACTTTTGTGAGTACTTGGACTCGCCTGAAAAGTCCGCTCCCCTTCTCACTCTCATAATGGGAGAGGGAGGGTGTTACTGCGCCGAGTCGGAGTGCTCACAGGGGTGCTGTTGCGCCGTGACATGTAGTTCCTCTTTTGGGTCTGCTTGGAGAAGCGCTGCGTTTTGTTTTGTGCCACCAACTTTGCTCGTATAACTACTCATCTTAAATAGGAAAAACGTTGATGTGCTTGGTCACCTCCAACTCCACCTCCAAATGGCACCACCGAATGAATGGGGCCAAGCCAAACGCCATCGAAGCGCCGCAGCGCGCTCCAGCGCCCACGCGCACGCACACAGACGACAGAGGGATGCACCAACAATTCCCAGTTAAGGCAACAACATATTTTAATATTGAAAATGAGTAGACTATTCCTTTAAATAAATTGATTGCGACCACTTACCCTTAAAAAATTGAGTAAATTGAATTAATCTTTTTTTTCGGTGTAGGCTACACAATTATGGGGAAGACTGCTGACTCGTCAGTTGTCCAAAAGACGACCATTGACATCTTGCACAAGGAAGGCATTGCAAAAAAGCCTGGCTGTTTCACTGAAAAAAATGATTCATTGAATTTAATCAATTTTTTTAAGGTAAGTGGTTGCAATCAATTTATTTAAGCTACATTTAAACAAAAAAGATTAGTAACGTAAAGTAAAATATAAAACTTTTGTTTAAATGTAGCTTAAATAAATTGATTGCAACCACATACCTTAAAAAATTGATTAAATTCAATGAATCATTTTTTTTCAGTGCAGAGCTCTGTGTCCAAGCACATTAAAGGTATTGCGGAGGATTTTCTTTTTCCGGGTGGATCATCAAGACTATTGGTCCTCCTAGTTGTCAATCAGGAGTGTTGCCCAATTGCATTTTTTAAAAAGTGGAGAAGGCGGTTCTTTTCTAAAATTCAAGAAAATCCTCCGCTATACCTTTAATAGAGAGGCATAGGGAAGGAAAAGATGTGGTAGCAAAAAGTGTACAAGCAATAGGGATAACTGCACCCTGGAGAGGATTGTACAACAAAACCCATTCAAAAATGTGGGGAGATTCACAAAGAGTGGACTGCAGCTGGAGTCAGTGCTTCAAGAACCACTATGCACGTATACAAGACATGGGTTTCAGCTGTCGCATTCCTTGTGTCAAGCCACTCTTGAACAACAAACAGCGTCAGAAGCATCTCGGAGGTCAACGCAGCCGTATAACAGGAAGTTTTAGAGCAGTTCATGCATCCTGCTGCTGACCAACCTTTATGGATGCAGATTTCATTTTCCAACAGGACTTGGCACCTGCACACAGTGCCAAAGCGACCAGTAGGACCAGCAAACTCGCAAATGGGGTATTGTGAAGAGCGAGATATATACAAAATGCCAGACCCAACAATGCAGAAGAGCTCTCTATATATTTATATCTATGGACTAGCTGAATTCTTGAACTGACAGGTCTTGGCCTGGTTTTTGGGGGGTCTTATCCAGACTCTAACTCTGACGCACAGTTACAAACATTAAAACATAAATAAGTCCTATCAAACGGTTTGTTTAGCACCACACCTCACACATAAAAATAGTCTGGCATAGCCCTGAGGCAGTTTAATTTGAGTCGAGAGCATTGTTAGTTTCCCAATTTAGGGTTGTGAGTGTATTTTGAATTTATATTTATAAGGATAATAGCAACAGGTAAACTGCTTGAGGGGTGTCTGTGCCGTTTTATTAAACGACCAGTTGCCAATACCCCTTTTTCTAATTATGCTACAAGTCAAACGGGAACAATGGTGAGCTTTTAAAGGGCAACTTCTTCAACAAGTTTATCCAGTTCAATTTAATAGCACAATTACTTTCCAGCACAGTCGTTTGGCTCATATCAGGAGTATTTGTTTTGGAGTTCTGCGGTTGCCCTCGTTAACGTTTGTGACTGGGAAAAAGAGAAACTGGCTCCAAATCAGCGTGGAGAAGCAACATTTGCTGGAGCTAATAACGCTGGAGGCACTTTTCTCATTTATTTGACCCAACATCATGGTGCAATTTGGTTTTATCACCGACGGAATACTTACAGAGCGGCTGTACCATTTCCTGTAACAAACACGTGTGTTGTGCCATTAGAGTGAGTGATTTCACACAGCGGGTTGCCAGTTGTGCATAAGTTCACTTATCAAAAACAAACTTTAATGCAAAAGCTGAACCGAATACGCTCAGTTATTTAGCGCTGTTGTGAGTTTATTGGTTTTTTGTGTTTGAAGGAACAGTTTAGCAAACGAAAATCATCTCATTGTTAACGCAGATGTACATGGGTGATTCTCACAAATCCATTGAAACACCACGGCACTAATGTTTTTTGCTTTAAAATGTGTAATATAGTAACATTAAAAAGCATCAGAATTAACACAATACTGTGTTCTACCTTGCACAATGTGTGATTTCAACATAAGAATTTATAATTGGAAATTTTATCTAATTTTCATTTTTAATTTTCTAAATTCTCATTACCGCAATGTGTCCGGCTGTGTTTGAACATGCGTTATGTTGTAATTTAATCAAATTAACACAAAAATATTAAGAAAAAAAATTAATGGATGTTTTGCTAGACTATTTTAGATGACAGAAAAAATATTTACTGAATATTCATGTATAATAATAATGAAGAAAAATTAGGAAAATGATGTGTCCATGCCTGATGTTCTCATCCTCCGCAACACTTTTTGAGAACAGTTTAAGCACACATACAGAATTTTAATAAAGTTTGATTTTGAGTGACCAAGCACATGGACCAGTTACTTCAAGATGGCTACCAGGTAAGATCATTTTTTTACAGTTAATTTTAAATATTGTCTTGTCAGGATGCTTACACGACATTTTGATTATCATTACCGCAACAGATGCTTATTAAATGTTAATTTAATTAATAGAAGCATAATACTTTGATTTTAAATGCATGTGCAGAATCTCCAAATTATGTTCTTTCAGGTTTGTCATGTCATTTTGAAAATATGTCAGTGTTGATGTTTTCTGACTGTTGCGGTAATGAGATTTTTTAGGACTAATTTTTAAAATTATGTTACAAAAAGTGTTAAATGAGAAGTAAATTTTTTTAAATTAATGTTCCCATTTACTCCAGACTTTGTTTTTCAATGTCTGGTGGGAAAAAAGTAAATTTAAGCAATTTTTACATTTTCATGCTTGACATTGTGAGAATCACCCACATAACTTCCTTAATTCGTCGAAATGCAAAAGATTTATTGGATCTGACTGAAATGGGTCCAAAAAGTTGACGATACAAAAAGCAATCATCTTAAATGTAATCCGTACACCTAATAATGTCTTCTGGTGCAACTAAACTCAAATCACTATGTATTACTGTAAATATTATTGTAATATTGTAAAATAAATATTGAGAGAATTAACATTTTTGAGTAAGATTAGTTACTAACAGTAATAATGCCACGTATCAAAGATAATACAGAGGACTCTTTGAAGTACAGAAAGCTGAGTTTATTTAACCCAGGCACGTATACATAAAGCAGCCCGACCTGATGACTTATAATGGGCTGTTTGTTTTCATGTAGACGATCATGTGATCAGGTCACGAGCACTTTAGGTCCAAAGGCGCATTCAAAAGAGCCGAACCGGGCATATGGTTTATTAGCAAACCCTGACTCACGTTTATAATGTTCAAATGAGTCCACCGAGTTCCTCGGGGTTCAACGCTAGACACGCAAGCGTAGTAGTCCACCTCTGTGAAGATGCATAATATCGTAAAATCCCAAATGCCCAAGGACACCCATTAAGTAAATTCAAAGCTAACCCACCATGTCTCCATCTCCAGTCAGCTTGACTCGTCGGAGTTAAATAATACAAGCTATTTCAACACGGGAGATCAATGAGATATGTGCCCAGCGCAAAGCCGAATTTCACATAAAGTACCCCGCGCTGCGGCGATATTAGGTAAATGAGATCAAAATTACATTACTGAGGTCTTTATGGAGCTGTGAAAAAAACATCGCCCACAGGTATGTTGCTTGGCCTCGTAATTCGCTACAGAATTGTTACCATCTGGGTTGACGTTGAGGAATGTTTCTCTCTTAAAAACCTCAAAGCAAATGATACAAGGAAAATGCCATGTTCATAACCTCGTTTAGTATTACTGGACGCTCACACGTGCACGCACAAACTCGCAGGCTCCCAGGAATATCGGAGCGGAGATAAAGCTGGATCCTGGGTCTGAAGGATCTCCGTCTATCAGTTGCTTTATTGTCAACTTATATGCATGTGACATGAAGAAGTATTCAGTTTCTTTTAGTGATCACTTTACAGTAAATCAAAATGCAAGGAGCCATCTTTGGACTGAAGTCTTATAATCTTATGAAGAGTTTTGGAACATCAAATTTTCAATTATTGATTTTACATTGATTTCGATCTTTGACATGATCTTACTCAGTCGGTATTAAAGGTATAAAAGTTTTATTTGCACAGAATGTTATGTAGCATGATTTAAAAAAACAAAAACAGTAAGTAACAAGTAATGACTATAGCTGGGTTTTCACAGGCAGGATCACTTATAGTATTAGTAAGTTACCACAATCTAATAAACCACTGCTTGTATACATTGTGTAGAAGGCAATCCCATAATGCATGAAGAGAGAGAGGATAAAGCGAGAAAAATACAAATTCAGTTATTACATTTATGCATTTGGCTGACTTTTTTATCCAAAGTGACTTACAGTGCAAGATAAGCTATACATTTTATCAGTATGCTAGTCATATATTATAAATATATAAAATAATTAAATATAATAGATTACACTCTTAGAACGAATGTGTTAAAAACAACACATTAGTGCAGACTAAATGCGTTGTCCCAGAGTCCACCCATCTCTCTGTTATTATTGAAACAACACATTTTGTGTTACTTTTAACAACACATAATGTGGTAAAATTACACATAATGTGTTAAAAGCTGAATGCACAAAGATGTGTAAAAAATTAACACATTCTTTCTAAGAGTGTATATAGTTTAGCAAATACCACAAAATATTGATAAAAGTAAGGTTATGTATAATGCTTATTGACTAAATGTTTGTGATCTGGTTTGTATTTTTAGTTGCTTTGATTAAAAGTTTTTGAGTTTAATGCTCTAAAACAGGAAGTGAAAGTATCTGTCAACATTTAAATGATTGTTCTGCAAGTTTGGAGTATAAAGATAATAATAATATATTTGACCCTGGATCACAAATCCTGTAAATTTGTTTAAATTGAGATATATACATCATCTGAAAGCTGAATAAATACATTTTGATTGATGTATGGTTTGTTAGGAATAGGGATAGGACAATATTTGGCCGATATACATAATTATAACACCAGCTTTGTTGTTTTAGCAAATTTTTAATGTCCATCCATATTTATTTTTCACTCTTTTTTATTAAGATGCAACCAGAAAATACGGGAAATGTATTTTCAGCAATAGCAGGCAGCTGCAGGATCTCTTAAACCTAAATGAAATTAAATCCTAATTTCTAATCCTAAAATCGAGCCCGACAATTGTAAGAAAATAAGAAAAACAGTTGAGTAACCAATACGTGCAACTGTCACGGAAAAGAAAGTTTTGCCAGGGGCACGTAAAATGGTGAAAAATACATGACAATGTCACGCACAATTGAGCAAAATAATATGTGACTATTTTATGTATTTTGTGAGATCAGGCTGTATATTAAGTCATTTAAGAAGTTTTTAAAAAACATTCCTTGCAAAAACACTACAAGTGTGCATCTTAAGACAAATCAATGTCACCGATATGTTAAAATTAAACAGGACAATGTGTTTTTAAACTAAAGCAGCTCAAACATGCATATTAGTCTGGGACTAGAATAAGTCCTGTCTGGGAAACCGCCCCAAAATGTTTTTCTGGATTAGAGAGTCACAAGAGTCAAAATTCTCTAAGGACAATTTGGCTATAACGTTATTTACAATTCGAGTGACATCATCTCCAACGAAAATTGTGTTGTTTAAATTAATATTTAATTTGAAATGGAATCATGATGCATACAGATTAAATAATTTTTACTTTGTTTATAATGTTGTATGTTTGTTTAAAGCTTCAACTTAAAGGATTAGTCAATTTTCTTAAAAAAAAATCCAGATAATTTACTCACCACCATGTCATCCAAAATGTCGATGTCCTTCCCTGTTCAGTCGAGAAGAAATTATGTTTTTTGAGGAAAACATTCCAGGATTTTTTTCATTTTAATGGACTATAATGGACCCCAACACTTAACACTTAACTCAACACTTAACATTTTTTGTAAATGGAGTTTAAAAGGACTCTAAACGATCCCAAACGAGGCATAAGGGTCTTATCTAGCTAAACAATTGTCATTTTTGACAAGAATAATAATAAATATGCACTAACTCCGGTCCTGTGATGTGCCAGCGTGACCTCACGCAATACGTCATCACTTCAAGAGGTCACGGATGACTTATCGAAACTACACCCCAGTGTTTACAAGTGTGGAGAAAGAGGACCGTTCCGACAAATTATACTAATCAATGTCTTTGTGTCAGTTTATTGTTTAAAATAGTCCGCAAATGTGCGTTTCATATATGTAACACGTGACCTTTCCATAGCATTACGCAATTATGTGAGGTAGATAGACGAGAAGTTGTGGTTTAAAAGTTCATATTTTTTATTTTTCTTGTCAAAAATGACAATCGTTTCGCTAGATAAGACCCTTATGCCTCGTTTGGGATCGTTTAGAGTCATTCGAAAGTTCGTGGAAAAAAACAGTTAAGTGTTAAGTGTTGGGGTCCATTAAAGTCCATTAAGATGAGTCTCAAAAGTCTCAAAAAACATAATTTCTTCTCGACTGAACAAAGAAAGACATCAACATTTTGGATGACATGGTGGTGAGTAAATTATCTGGATTTTT
The DNA here is from genome assembly GCF_027580225.2 of Misgurnus anguillicaudatus. Lineage (NCBI taxonomy): Eukaryota > Metazoa > Chordata > Actinopteri > Cypriniformes > Cobitidae > Misgurnus > Misgurnus anguillicaudatus. Next base: position 9,950,331 of record NC_073339.2, on the reverse strand, counting down.
TTTAAGAAAATTGACTAACTCTTTTGCCTGTCTTACATTATCTATGTTCATCTAAGTTATTTATTTTCTTTATGTGGGTTGACGTCAAACTGACATTACCTATAAAATCGTACCCAGCAGCTCTAATTATAAATAATAATTTTAAGCGTACTTTTATGAATCGGTGTTTTAAATACAAATTTTGTTTGTACTCGCTCACGCTCAGTAATACCTTTTTTTGTTATTGCAATTAGTTATACATAATCTAATTATATAACCTAGTAGCAAGAAGACTTCGACATCAAGAGCTGTTTTGATCCCATCTCTTTTTGAAGGCCGAATTAAACACATTCCTGAACACTAAACAGCATCACTGACCCGTCAACGCGGATGAAGGGCCGTCGAGAGAGCAGCGAGGGCACCTGAGGTTTGGCCAGGAGCGCCCGCCGCCTCGTCGCCCCCACACCCAGCCACCGTACGAGAAAAAGCTGTTGTTAATAAAACCTTAAAAGAGAAGGATGAAAAGGAGGAGAAATTGAGCAGCCCGGGCTGTATTATTTCTTCTCCGTGAGGGAGCTGCCCTCTCACCGGGCAGCCCAGCAGTGTCAGCCCTTCGGGGAGGGAGGCGTGAGGGCAGAAGAGGAGGGATGATGGGATGGGCTTTGGATGAGTATTTGACCACCGCTGCCCCTGGGGCAAAGCAAATCATTTGCTTCTCACAGCCTTCAAAGGGAGGCAATTACACTTAAGTAACGGTATGAATAGATTGTCTTGCCGGGAGGAAAACAGAGGATTGCTTTGAGGGAGATACCACACCTCATTCAAACATGTTTCATCAAACAAGCACGGCGACTGTCCTAAATTTGGAGCAAAATTTGATTCCAGCACGAGAGAGAGAGATTATTAGAGACTCTTTTGAGTTCTGCCTCACCTGCAGAGAGAGGACTATAGGGCTCAGTAGGCAAATGGAGATCACAGCAGCTGCCAGAGCTGTTAGCCAAAGCGTCCTACGGAGATGAAGAAAAGAGGATGCGAGGCCTTTCAGTTCGCTGCCACTTAGTAACAGCAGTCTTGTGGAAAGGTCCGTGGAACGGGGGAGAAAATCCCCCTAGAATTGAACATTAGAGGTCTATATCTTTATTATATACGGGCGTGAAGTCAATGAGACGAAATGAAAGCGGCGCTATAATGTGTGTTAGCAGAAGTATTGCGAAACAGGACGTGGAAATGAATGTCTCGGCTGGGTGCCATCTTTAAGAATGCAGATATGAGCGTCCAGGGTCATATGTGGCAGATGTTGTGCGGAAAAGCAGAAATGCACACGGACAAAAGATATCCGTAGTGTGAGAACAGCCAGCTTCGACGTTATTCAGAGCGGCTAATTACATTTAGTTTGGCATCTAAAGGTTATTAAACTTAACCGCGCTGAACAAAACTCATATAAATGCGGTTATGCATTTCGAAATGATCACTGTAATGGATGCACTTTTATGGCGCAGCCCAGTCTCACGAAATTTCGTTATATAGTCATGTATTTTTTTATTCTTTTTTTGTGCTATATCACGAATTTTCGCGTTTTTTCCGCGATCGTATAACGAATTCCTGTTTTCATGTGATTATCACGTATTGGTTACTCAACTGTTTTGTCCTATTTTATTACCATTGTCGCTTCGGCTTAGAGTTAGATTTACATAAAATGACATCCCTAATCTAACCCTAACGCCAGGCGACATATAAAAAAATAAATCAGGAAAAATAGTATAAACCAAAGTGACATTCTAATGCAAGCACCAAATCTAACCCTAAACCGAAGCGACAATGGTTTAAAAATAGGAAAAAGCAGTTGAGTAACCAATACGTGATAATCACACGAAAACAGGAATTCGTTATACGATCACGAAAAAACGTGAAAATTCGTGATAATAGCACAAAAAAAGAATAAAAAAAATATGTGACTATATCACGAAACTTTGTGAGACTGGGTAGCAGCATGGCGACACAAATATTATGTATAATCTGCCATCATCCCATTCCGTGTGCATTGCAGTGCATTCTGGGATTGCTTCCTGCTACTAAAATTCATGTCATATAAAAAAATATTTTGACGTTTCTTCTTTCTCACACAGTAGCCCCAATTGATGTTTCACAGTGAAAGGAGTAATCTAAGGGTTAATCTCTTCATCAATTCCTCATAGCCGCTGCTAATTACTCCACTCTTGATAACAGACCTCAGATAAGCCTTTGAAATGCAACAAGTCAATTACCTGTAAGGTGGATTAATGTAAGCTCACAGGGCCTGTGATCTTCCTCTCGACCCGCCCCTCCCTCTCCTCCACATTCTCCTTACACAGCAAGACGCATAGGCCTTTAAGGCATTACCCACGCATCTCATTTACATCGCCCTGCAGACAATTATCACACTTAGAAAAGTACAATTGTGTTTTCTACCTCATTAAGCAATAGAGCAACAAAGGCCTGGTTCCTTTTCCTCTCTCTCTCTCGCTCGCTCTCTCTCTCTCCTGTCTTGTTTCCCGTGTGCATTCTGTCCAAGAGAAGCGGAAAAACGTGAAATGAGTGAAGAGTGAAATACACTGTTGGTCTTTTGAAATGCACATACATCCTGAAACAACAGGATATGTAAGGATTTAAAAACCCTCAGGTGTCCTCTCATATACAACAACGCTGGGTTGTTTCCATGGTTGGGTAAAACTTTTTGGTTTGAATTAACCTGCTGGGTTTTTCAACCTATGGTTGGGTAACATATGGACATTTATAGGTTAATTTTAATTGATTTGAGTTTGGGTTTATTCATATTTTAAACAAACATAAAACAACCAACACTCTAAAACAGACTGATCTCACAGAAAGTCGTGTTATAGACGGTTTCAGCAGTAACAACATAAACAAGCGGCTTTTCTGGTCGACATGTAACTTCCGGTAAACTCCGCTAAGAATAAATAACAACAAAGACTTTAGACTTAGTTTATTTATATAACAAGCAAAATAAACAACATGTACATTAACTAGGAAACCAAAACATTTGTTATTTTCGACGATTTATTTAAAAAATGTATAAAAAAAACTGAAACCGGAAGTAGAGTTCGGACCAAACGTGTATCGCGTCAACGCACGTGCGTCCGATGAAACCGTCTATAATCACGAAAAATTTTATTAATTTATTTGTGTCCATGGCACGAAATCAGCTTTTTTTGTGTCTTTTTCGTGTCACTCGCGCAAATTTCTATAAATAGTATAAAAAACTTTTTTTCGTGTCATTTTATGCATTGTTTTCTCATTGTTTTTTCCTATTTTCTTACCATTATCGCTTGGGGTTGGAGTTAAAATCATCCTAACCCAAACCCCAAATCTAACCCGAACCCCAAGCGAAAATGATCCCTAAGGTGACATTGCAGTAAAAAAAATCTAAAGTTTAGTTTCATGTGATCGCATGAAACTTTCATGTGGTCATGCAAAACCTTCATGTGCAGAATTATTTTTTTAGTTTAGTTTCGCGTGCTCACGTGAAACTTTTGCGCACGCACCTGAAAGCGAAAGTTTCACGTGCGCGCGCGATAGTTTCACGTGAGCACCCAAACTAAACCAGGTAGTTTCACGTGCGTACGCGATAGTTTCACTTGAGCATGCAAAACTAAACTTTATTTAATTTTTGCTCCATGTCCCCTTTAGGGGCTCTGACAATAGACATTCGTGCTCAAGGTACGAAAAAAAGCTGAATTTCGTGCCATGGACACGAATAAATTAAGAACATTTTTTGTGACTATAACACAAATTTCTGTTATTAGTTTATTTTCAATTCAACTTGACAAATTAAGTTAAACTTGTTGTTATGTCAACTTACAATTCAAAACGTAAAATAGTAGGTTGAATTGACTTTCATAACCAAGTTGATAACTGGATTTTGGGTTGAAACAACCCAGCAAACCTTTTGTCCCAGTGCTGGATTACAAATAACCTAGCTTTTTTTTAAGTGCTTATTTAGAGATTCAAAAGTTAGCCTATATTTTTTTACTATATTTTATTTTATGTTCGATGCTGTGGTGTTGTTGGACGTGGGAGTTAAGAAAAGGTCTTTTAGTTGTTGTTTTGTGTTTGTTTTGTTTTACGGGGCAGGTTGGAGACGGCCCCATTTTTTCCACGTAACTGTTAAAGCCCAATAAATAAAATGTTCGGGAACGAAATATACGAGCTGCATGGAAATCGCTGACTCCTGCAACTATACAAAGCAACATCTTCTCGAAAAACTACAAGTGTCACCTTAACCGAAAAAAGAAAGAGCGAAACGTCAGCGTGGATGCTGTGAAACAGACATCTGCCCCGAGACCAGCGGCTCCAACCTCCTGCCTCGAGTCCTGTGAACGCTGTTAAAAGCTCAGCGCTCCCTCTCTTTTCTCATTGACAGAGACCAAAGACTGTTTATTCAAAGAGTCATTTCAACCCACCGGCCCCCTGGTGCCTTGCTTTTTCATGGTAAAACTTTCAAATTGTAATCTCAGGAGAACCAAGCACACATATTTGTTCAGGCCTGATCTCCCACATAATCAACTGACACCAGATGGTAAGCCAAAGAAGATGCCAGTGGACGTATAAAAAATGCCATCATAAGAATAATGGAGAATTAATGTTATTTTATGAGTCTCTTGAAAGCCCTTACATTTGAATTGCCCGGGCAAATTTCCCACCTAAATAACCTTTAAAATCAAAGCTTTTTTCATTTTGCATTTCAAGACAAAAGACATGCCTTATTATAAAATTGCACCCACGAGACCATCAAATCAAACCCTGATCACAAGAGACCCCCGCCATAACCCTTTTTGTCACACCCTCGTGCACAACAAGGCGGGTGCTGTGTGAATACTCCCATTTAGCGGCTTGAAATACAAACTCGTGAATTCAAATGCAGATCACATCACCTGACTTCTAAACGCTCTGACATCACCATGAACTGTACGAGTTCAGAGTTCAAAGGGGAACTATCATGTGAAGTTTTCATTTTGGCCACAAGATCTGCGGTCAGCACACACAAATTTGGCTATTTGTGGAGTGTATTAACTGCGAAGCGTCACAAACAAAACGTTATTCTATATTTCAATAGCTTACTCAATACTCCAATGCAACATTGTGGGAAAAATACCCACTGTGATTCTTTCCAAGTGCTGGAATTCATACAATACCTCGCGGTTCAAATGTGACCCCGGCAGTTAAAGCATAATTTAGGCAAGTGTGGGAGTCTTTGTGTAAAATAACACAGTGGATCTTTGGTCACCAACAACCTATGAAAGCGTGGAGACATTCCTGGTTTTTGTGTGTGACCATGGAGCCGCCACAGTGGCGAGCATACACATATACAATCGCACACTTTCAATCATGGTTGATTTGTGTAAATATAAAACGGCCATAGCATTGACAAATATAGCTGCTCATATATATATATATATATATATATATATATATATATATATATATATATATATATATATATATATATATATATATATATATATATATATATATATATATATATATATACATAAATATGCTTTGTTTTAATAAAATCCTTGTTGCACTTACATTTTTAATTTGAATTAATTTAAACTATAAAACAAAGTTGAATTAGGTTAAGTTATTTCAACTTTATTTTTATAATCTATCGCAACTCCTCAATAGTCGAGAAAGTTTAAATGAATTGTAAATTGCAACCACTGGTGTCAAAAGTATTCACATTTTTACTCAGGTAGAAGTATAGACCGTTTCATCGGGCGCACGTGTGGTGACGCGATAAGCGTCTCCGAACTTTACTTACGGTTTCTGTTTGTTTAATGGTCTGACTAGTTGCTGAAACTAAACTCTTAAACAAATACCTCGTCGAAAGAAACAAATGTTTTGGGTTCCTATGTAATTTACGTGTTGTTTATTTTGCTTATTATATAAATAAACTACTTTAAAAGGACTTTGTTGTTATTTATTCTTTGCGAAGTTTACCGGAAGTTACGTGATGACCACGAAAGCCACTTGTTTATGTTGTTACTGCTGAAACCGTATATGGATAGTAGGGTTTAAAAAAACTTTAGTGTAAGTTGAAGTATCAACTCGAGCTTTTTACTCAAAAAAGTACCGATTTCAAAACTACTTAAAGTATTAAAATAAAAGTAATTTAAGGAAAAAAATGCCATTAAGGACAAAAGCTTATGCCTATTATTGTGCACTACCCCACCTCCTTACTGTCACTGGGACAGTACCCTTTCAAAAAGGTACATGTTTGTACCCCAAGAGTGCATATTAGTACTTCAAAGGTACATATTGGTAGTTTATATTAGTAATACATATTTCTACCTAAATGGTACATATTAGGACCTTTTTTAAAAGGGTACTGCCCCAACGATAGCTTTTGTAGCTTGTTTATTTTTGACAGTGAATGCAATAATAACTATAATGTTATATTAAAATGTTAATGTTGAAAAATTTGCTATGCACTAAGGGTACCTGTTTCAGCCGCATATATGCCCATTGAAAATAAACGCATTTTAGTGCAATGCAAATACATTGAATGAGCCAGTAGTGAAGAAATAATACATTTTAAGAAAGAATCTTTTTTGAATAACGATTCCAACACAAGGTACGTAGTCCTTGCTGGAGTGTGACTTGATTTGTGTCATGTGCAGGTGCGATGGATCGCGTACAAACCAATAGGGTATACTTCTTATCCAACCACAATCAAATTCACTCTATCCAGATGGCGTGATTTATCTGGATTTTTTTTGTTTTTTGAAGGATAACAAGCCAAAATGAAATGGAAGTAACGAGGCTATTTTTAGGAGTAAAAAGTACAGATAAATGCGTTAAAAGAGTAGAAGTAAAAAGTCATCTAAAGTATAGATACCCACAATTTCTACTTAAGTAAGGTAACAATGTATTTGTACTTACTTGACACCTCTGATTGCACAAGGAATTTTTACACTGTAAAAAGTGAAAAGTTGGATAAACTTTAAAAAATTACTTCAGCTGGTAACACCTAAAAAGATTAAGTAGTTTTAACTTACATTTTTCTCCTAAAGTGATACATTTTAAGTTGAAAAAACGTACATTTTTTTAGGTGTTACCAATTGAAGTATTTTTTTAAGTTGATCCAACTTTTTACAGTGTGAGCTTTCTTCCTGTAAATAGGCAGGTTCCTTATGCTAGCTGAAACAGAACCCAATAAGTGACTGATTTTGAATGCTCTGCATATTTGGCAAAGCTAATGTTACTAAGCTAGCGCTATGAGAGTCTAGTAAAAAAAAGTAATGCATTGGTGATACTGTTTATGGACAAAACAGAAAGCGACAGGAACTTTCATCACCTACTGAAGATGATGCTTTGACGATGTTTTGTTACAGAAAATAACACATCTATCTATTAGTTGAGTAAGATAATTGCTGATCAGATCTGCCATCTGTTTCATAACACTGCCAGATACTCCCTGTTATTAAACTACTTATTATTCTCTCTCTCTCTCTCTCTCTCTCTCTCTCTCTCTCTCTCTCTCTCTCTCTCTCTCTCTCTCTCTCTCTCTCTCTCTCTCTCTCTCTCTCTCTCTTTCTGTTCGACTAACTGCTGGAAGCTTAGTCACCATCTCTGTCTCAACCTGTAGCTTAGCAGTCTATCTGAATGACAATCGCACAAATTTTATACATGCATTTTATACATTGTCAGGATTTTTTTTTAAATATGTACCTTAGCTGTCCCTGGGGTGGTAAGTTTATATTAGTATCTCAAAGGAACATTTTGGTACCAAATTGATGCATATATGCACCTAATGGTACATATTAGGACCTTTTTAAAGGGTACTGCCCCAGTAAAAAAATGCAGCATGAAGGTAAAACAACTTGGTTTTGCAATTCAGTCAACCTACTATTTAAAGTTTTGCCTTGTGATAATAAAAGTTGAAATTGTCACTGTAAAAAATTAGCTGTAATTATGCAGCTGGTTGCCAGTAACTTACTGTAGAAGATAAAGACAAAAAATGTTTCATGTTCATTTAACTTTGAACAAACTGTTGCCAGTAAAGAACATAAATGTAAAATCTACAATAAGTTACTGGCAGCTATGTTGCCAGTAATATCCAGTAACACTGTAATTTCTACAGAATTTTTTTACAGTGAAACACTGTAAAAAAATCCATAGAAATTGAGCTGGGTTGCCGGTAACATACCGTAGATTTAAATGTATGTTATTTACTGGCAACATTTTGTTTAAAGTTAAATGAACATTTACAAATCTTTGTCTTTACAGAGTAAAACTAAAAAAACAGCATCAAGCAAAATATTCTGGGAACCCAAATTTGAAGCAAAAAATTTCTGGTTCCCAGAATGCTTTGCATGAGGCTGTTATTGTATAGTTTTATTCTGTAAAGATAAAGACTTGTTAATATTTAAAATTTATTTATCTTTGAACAAACTCTTGCCAGTAAATAACTTAAATTTAAATTTACTGTAAATTACCAGCAACCCAGCTTCAATAACATTGTAATTTCTACGGATTTTTTTACAGTGAAGTAACACAAATCTATATGTTGATTTGACACAGTTTTTTACAGTGCGCTGGGATTCATATTTTGACAATTTTTTAATCAGCGTAGTTTGATTTAAACTTCATTTCATTTTTGCAAAAAACTCAAATTAATTTTTAAAATTTTTTAACCATGATTATGATAAATTTACTCCAACTTTTTGAAGGTCGAGGTGAATTAAAAAGGGATTGAAATGTGCACTTAATTAAAATGCATTCGTTACATTCGAGCAGATGTTTATGGTTTGCATGGATGAAAACTGACCGACGGACTGAATGATTAGTGAAAACAGATATATGTATGAACTCATAAATGGCCTGAGAATTCTTGGAATGTCAAGCACAAAACAACCAACATTTAAAGCCGGTTCTGTGCAGCTCTGATGCTGCTAAATCTGACTTGGCCCCTGGTTTTATGAACTGACTGAGTGGTTTCAACCAAGCTTGAAAATGATTGGAAGTGACTCCATGTGAAAAGAGCTGTTATTGGCTATATAAATTACGCAGCCTGCAGAAGTCAGACCTTGAGAGGGTAAATCTGCTACGCAGATACTGTTGATGGAAACCACATCCTTTTGTCGTAATGAGAACGGCAATGATTATGGCAATGATTATGTGCTTGTATCACTGTGCATGTGTATGTGCTTTTGTATTGGAAAATGTAAACAGTCCTGAATCTTATTGCATTTAATTTGATTCAAACTTCTTATTTTGCTACAAGATTAGAATCTATTTGACCTTTGGCTACTATTGAATCTATAGTTTTGAAGAGCAGACAGAACATTTTAGATCAGCTATGACATGGCAAATTCTGAAGCATCTCTCCTATCCAGTTAGATCAAATCTAGTTAAAGTTTTAGCTTTGAATACACGCTTAAAAATAAAGGTGCTGAAAGGATGATGATAGAGCAGTGGTTCTAAAACTGGGGTCTCTGAGATGGTCCCGGGGGGCGAGTTATAAATTCTGTGTAATTAAACCTCAGAAAAACAAGGCTATAACCAACATTGTATTTAATGTTAAAATTAAAATTCAAAGTTTTGGAATGTTTTATGTCCTTCATTTTCTTTGGGGGGCATCAATGGCTGCACGGTACATAAGGGGGGCGCACGCTGAAAAGTATGAAAACCACTGCTATAGAGGAACCATTTTTGTTTTTCCATAAAACCTTATAGGTAAATTTAAAGAACTATTTTTGTACCTTTTTCTAGTCTGAAGAACCTAAACATCTACAAAGAACTGTTGTGCGACCGAAAGGATCTGTGGATGTTGAAGGTTCGAGTGTAGAGATGACCCAACACGAGTTAACATGAACTCCAGGTTCGTCATTAAAGCTATTAAAAAGCTCTAGTGATCTCCCTGGTGTAAAAGATTTCCATTATTTAGACTGTTGGGTCGGGTGCTGGGGGTCTTTCTGCGGGACACCAGTGGGTCTGATATGATATCCACCATGACAGATTTGTCACTCGTGAGGGGAAGCGCCGTTGGCATTTTATAGAATATTGGTGTGTCTGAGATCGTCTGCCAAATCGGTTTAGGGTGTTGCCAAGAATGCGTAGGCTAATAAAGTCAAAGCGAATTTACAACCCCAGGATTATTTGTCTGATTAATGAGCAAACATAAATCTACATAATTATGTTATAATAATGTAAAAAATAAATGTATAATACAATTTACAATAAATTATACAGTAAAAATGCTATTTTTGTGTCATATATTATTATTAATAATATTATTATTATTATTATTATTATGAGTTATTTATTAGTAATTTATTAACATTACTAATTATTTTAGTTTTTATTATTGTTGTTGTTAATAGTGTTATTAATATTATTATTATTATTGTTAATAATGTGTCAAAGTGTTGTTGTTTTGAAGAGATAGTTGAGAGTCTTCAAACTTGCCATGAGCACTAAAAGTTGGCTCGGTGATTTTGTTTGGGAAGGGTGTTCGGAAAAGTAATAGTTCATTTTCCTGACGTCACCGTTTGGCCTTGCAGCTACGCGCAGGACTACATATTTGGAGGACAATTGGTTAAGTGGAGTTAAACCGTTGCCTTTTCCTCCTCGAGGTACCTTCGCTTTTGATCGCACCGTCTCTGGCGCCTCGCAAAACGCAGCTCGTCTGGCTCACTAAATGAGAGAGAAGAAAACCCCGCTCGCTTCTCAGCTGAGCCTTTTGTAACCTTAAAAGCCCGTGACATGCCTTAAATTGCCTAAGTATTGTGTAACTTACAGCCCTCTCGAATCAATTTCTGCCTTTACAAAAGCTTTTCTCAATAAAGAGACCGTGAATAGTTTCCACGTAGCTTACCTCAGAAATGTTTTCCCGCGACTAGCACCTATAAGAGTTTGTTCTGCTTTTCTTTTTCATTTGTGTGAAAATTAGCCCACTGTTAAGATTATTACTGCTTTTATTGCATTTCTATTAGCTACCCATGAATCATTTAAACAGGCCTACATGATAGTTAGGCTATATTTATTTCTTTTACCTGTGCCGTAATTGACTTTGTGAACAAAACGGTCCGATTTGCTCTGAATTCCTTTACCAAAAGTCACGGCGTGGAATAATTCCTTTGTGTCTTTTCAATAGCTTCTTAACAGTCGGATACAGATACTTTGAGAGATTCCCCACTGTTTAATTGGGCTAAAATTGGTCTACTTTGTGCCCCGAAGAGTCAAGCGCCCCGAGGCCGTCTATACATCATCTCAGCAAGACATCCGCGATTAAGTACTCATTTTTCTCGATATCCCCTTGATGTCTCGTTGTCAACTTGACCACATGACTTCTAAGGGCTTTTTATGATTGGTCAGAACGCCCCCCAGGGGATTGTCGCGACCAATCAGATCGAGGCTGTTGGTCAAGCGGACGCGCTGATTGGCGGACCGCAGTTTGTGCGTTCTTATAAGTGTACTGAGGCAGAGCGCAGGACAGTCTATTAGAAGTTGTTGAGACGTGACCGTGTATGCAACAACTTTGTGGCTAATGGTTTACAATGAATTCTCCTAAGGGACCCGTTGCGTGTGAAACGACAGCTCGCGAGAAATCCGGCTCGGAGGGCGAGGAAAGCCCAAAGCCGAAAGATATGACCACCGACACGGGACATAAAATCAAGAAGTGCTTACCGTTTAGCGTTGAATCTCTGATGGCAAAGTCAACCTGCCAGGTCGTGTGCTCTCCGGTTCTCCAGCAGCCTTTCCCCCAGAGACTTGGACCGGACCTAATACGGACATACTTTGTGGAGAAAACGAAAGTTTCTGTGGACAGTTTGTCAAACGTGTCGGACGGCTTCAACGATGAAAGTGAAGAATTAAGCGATAAGGAACAGAGCACTTGGTTAAACTCGTCATCTTTTGCATCTCCCCCTCGTAAGTAGGCTATTTAAAATAATATAAACTATCGGGTTTTGTTTTTATTTAAAAGTGTAAATAAGCAAAGCAACAACTGGTAGCCATTGACTAGCATTGACGATCTTATTTCTTATCCCTTACAAAAATTAACCATTGTTACTACAAGTAAAACCAAAATAACATTTTTACTAGTTACACTTTATAGTTTCCACAAATTATCCGGTTTTTTTAGTAAAACCAATAAAGCTTTAATCAATGCGCAAAAAACATAGTTAGCCTATTATTAAACTTTTACTATTATAAACCCCCAAACCCTGGTTAATTTTCGTAAGAAATTGCTTAGAAATAATATAGGACAAACTACATTTTGTTTGATCATTTATTTATATTATTTATCATACAACATTATAGTACGTATTAATAATAACGTAGTAATTATTCATTTATACAATTTATGTATTGTACAAAAGAATAATGAAGAAAGTTTGGTAGTTTAAAAGTAAGTCCAAATATTTAAAAAGTTGCAAAAAGTAAAACACTATAACTAAAAAGATAGAATGGGAAAGCTTTCAGATGAACTTTCTTTAAATGTTTTTCCCTTCATGTTTTCCAGGTCACCCAAGCCCAACACCGTGCCCCTTACGCAAGCACAAGACAAACAGAAAGCCCCGCACGCCCTTCAGCACCTCCCAGCTGCTCTCGCTGGAGCGCAAGTTCAGACAAAAACAGTACCTCTCCATCGCCGAACGGGCCGAGTTTTCCAACTCTCTGAACCTCACGGAGACTCAGGTCAAGATTTGGTTCCAGAACCGAAGGGCGAAGGCCAAGAGACTCCAGGAGGCCGAACTGGAAAAGTTCAAATGTGCCTCCAAACCCATTCTGGCACCGTTTGCGCTGCCCTTCCCTCTGGGTTCGCCATCATCTCTTTATGGACCACCAGCCAGTTTCCCACGGCCCTTACCGATGCCAGGACTATTTAACGGGCCCGTGTCCTATGGAATGTATTATTTGTCCTAAAACTTTTATATGATTGCTTCTTCCAAACTCGGAGTGATTTTAAGAGACTTTAAATTATGTCCACCTGGCGCGCAAATGTTAAATATTCCAATGTTAAAGTATATAAGGTGAAAATACACAAATTCTTTAATAGCCCTTTTTGGTCATACTTTATATTGCAGTGTTTATGTTACTCTGAAATGACAAGTGCTGAGTAACACTTATGCATATATTTAGTATGTAATTATTTTGAGAAACTGCTTACACGTAGTAATTATTATTATTACATTAGTGATGAACTATTCTGATTAAAATATGTAACATGAGCACTGTAATGCAAAGTGTTACCTGTCACATGTAATAGTTATCAAGTCCGTACATCCGCGAAATCATCCCTCAGATATGAAAATGGATGGACTTTTGTATATTTTAGTGTTTTATTCTCTGTTGTATATTGACGTGCTCTTGTAGAGCAGGTAGACGTGTGTACTGTTTTAAAATCAATTTCAACTGAGCTTATCCGTCACATGACGAAGAAGTACTTATTGGCCTTATGTTGGAAGTGCCTTGAAAGACCAAATATTTATTAGTCAAAAAATAAAAAGTATCTTTTTATAAATGTAAATATTTTTCCTATTCTATTTTCCTTTGTCTAACCAATTTATTGTAATTGGAAAATTTATTTGGAAACTAAGACGCATAACAGACAAAATAACAGCAATTTTCATATAATTATCGGGTAACGTGTGGATCCCGCCGATTTGCGCCTTATTAATAAAGTTTCCATAATTTTTATGAAAGTCATTATATTGCCCTTTTTATTGGTAGGCAAAAAAAATGAACAAGAGAACATTTAACATAGCCTAAATTATTCCGCAATGTGCTCCGTTTTAAATACAACTTTACCTCATTAGGCCTAGGCTACATAAAATATAAGACTAAGAAAGAGAATTAAAACTTTGCTTAATAATAACAATTAGACCTACTCTATTAGTCACATCAATGACATTTATGAAATAAACAAATTTTCAGTGAATATACCGCGATAATAAAAACATGGTGGTGAAAGAGCCCAGCATTTATTATATCAAAATAAATTGTTGACAAATTTTGTCTTTGAAAACTATATATAAAACTATTTATACAATTTATTACATTTTGCTAACAGATAAAGCAAATAATAAAGGGTCTCCTCAGTGCGCATTTTTATAAAAGTTGTGCTTTTGTTTGTGTTTTTATGAAACACCTCTGATCCGGCTGATTTCGTTTAGTTTTATTAATTAACATAATATATATCTTTTTTATTAAAGCTTCACATGAAATGTTGATTTATACTTAAAAAGCTAAACATGTAAACTTTTACAGACATTTATCGTGCATGCGACTGTTTCTGTCCAGAAGATGGCACCATTGAAACCTCAAGTAGCCAACTATAATAGTCTATTAAATCTAGGTTTCTTTTCCGATAAATTAATTTAGCAGTTGTGGTTAAAAATATGTCTCATTATTGGACGTTAATCTTTTTAAAATAATGGTAATTAATAACTAAATTCCAAGCTGCTATCACAGTTCTCCATCACCATTGTGCCTGCTTGTGGGATCTCAAAGAAACACTATTGAACATCTGCTGCTCTCAGTGATTAATTGAACAACGTCTAAATGAAATCGAAAAATAACAAGGATTATGTGTTTTGTTAAATTTGTTTAATTTCCATCTCTTCAAAACAGAAGCCTAGTTTCACTTTTAAATAGATTTTTGCATGACATAAATGTTTGACAGAATCAAATAGGCTTATATTATTTACGTACCCGAATTTGCACAAATGATCTGATTTCTTATATTTAACAGTTTTCATCTAATTAATATTAAGTAATTAATTAATTAATAATTGTTAATGATGTTACATTTGTCCCAGCTGCAGAATGATCGAGATGTTTTTGCAATAGTACATTATAGGTTTATATAGCTATAATAAAAAATGTTTTGACATATATTTTGTAATGTAATTCAATAATTTCATAATTGATTCGTATATATTAGCCTATATACAAAATAGGCCTACGTGTAACATCCATGTGACCATTTATTTTTACTGAAAACAACTGACACGTTCGCATGTGCATGAACTTCCAGCGGGACGACATTCTCATGCAGGAACGAAACGTAGGAGACGCTTATATTTATTGTCCACATTGTGCCTGCAAGCATGAAATGGTTTAACTAAGAAAATGTATTATTAAGAAATGCATACACTGTGAACCAATGTTGAGCTTGAGGTTCCCACAAGTCTTTAGGAGGGCAAGTCTGCACGGATGGAGTGCAACGGTCTGTAACCCTCCGGAAATACACAGATTACATTGCAAAGCCAACCAAAAAAAAGAAAGAAAGAATGCGACAGAAGTCTGGGGCCGAGAAAGATAAATATGTAAATGTTCAAAATCAAAATTTAAAATGTTAAAGGGGGTTTAATACATTTTGTAATATATTTTACACCAATTTTAATTACAAACATGCAGGCTTACCATGGGAAACCATGACCAAGCAAAAAGCGATAAACAACTTGATTATCTCTTTATAAGGCAGAAACATTGTAAATAAATGTAGATTCCTGAAACTATGGCATTAAACAAACAAACAAACAAAAAACTTTACGACACGAATAAATATCAGTCTTACCAACAGGAAAAACGCACTGTCCTGAATGTGGATAAGCCGACTGAAACTTTTAAAAGGTCAGTGAAATGTTGTTAAATAATAACTATTGTGGTTCTAAACTAGGTCAGTACGTCAGTTATTTCTTCTGTCAGTTTATTAAAAGTTTAATAATACGAGACATTAAAGAGGAGAAAGCTGTAAACATACATTTAATATACCAGACAGATTATTTGAGAATTCAAACCGTAAAAAAAAAGGTTTTGTGTTAAGAAACTTTTGCTCAACTTATACACACAAAAAAATAGTGCTATAGTGGTTCACTGGCTCGTAATCATACACTCTAAAAAAACAAACGGTGCTATATCCAAAACTGTTGCTTTGGATCGTAATCATAGAAGAACCGTTTTTAGTGCCATATAGCACCGGTGAAGCACCAGTGAAGCACCTGTGTAGAACCATATAGGGCCATATAGAACCACTATAGCACCAAATATGGTTCTACATAGCACTATATGGTTCTACACAGGTGCTTCACTGGTGCTTCAGCGGTGCTATATGGCACTAAAAACGGTTCTTCTATGAGTACGAGCAAAGAACCACTTTTGGTGCTATATAGCACCGTTTGTTTTTAGAGTGTAGGGGATAAATTTTGTGTGATAAACAGAACCTATGTGGAATCTGTGTAGCACCTTTGTAAAACCATATTGTGCTATTTTGAACAATAAGTGGTGCTATATTCACGCTTTAGCACCACTTATGGTTCTACAAGGGTGCGATCTAAAATGGTTCCACTATTATTACAAGCTTTTTGTGGCCTACACTTTAAAAAAAACGTGCTAAAAGACACAGGCTCATAATCATATAGGGAACAAATTTTAAGTGCCATATAACACCGTGACCTATGTACCATATAGCGCCTGCGTAGAAGCATTTTGTGCTATAGTGGTATATCACCCCATATGGTGCTATATATTTAGCACTAAAAATGGTTCCCCTGTGATTACGACTTTTTAGTGTTATTTAGTAATATGAAAATATTAAAATTAACTTTAAACTACAAATGTTTAATTTTCCACTAATGCAATATTTTATTTTTGTTTGTTTCAATATATAATTTTAGCTAAATCATTAAAACCATTTCAGATTTGTTACATTTTGTGTGGACTGCTTTGTGAAAATGTTTTATTTACTTCACAAAGGCGTCGTTCACAAACATTAAAACAAAAGTTTAATGTCTGGTGTAAAACTTAACAAACGAGTACAAAGGTCATACAGCTTTCATCAGCAACATTTGCGTCAATACAGTTTGGAAATTATTATCTAAATATTTATGTAATTTGATGTATTGTTCTGGAATATACAATATTGGCGTTTAACATTTTTTTTTTTTTGGTTCTTTGTAGAATTGTTAACTTATATTTAGGCAATACTTATCGTTACAAAAGAAAATGTAATTTTGTGCCATTAAATAAATCCAATTACAAACGATATTATTATATTAGCTTATCCCACGGGGCTGTTGAATGGTTTATTCTGATAGGCTGAGAAATGTTCCATAGGCGTTGATTATTTTTCTGTAAACAGCACACCTGACCTGTCAAATGTCTTAAAAATAGGCACCAGAGTAATGTGGTAACCTTGATATAAGTGGAATAATTGACTCATTACCGCATTACCAACTTGGGTGTGCATTATTTTCTTATTATACCACGGGTCTGTTGAATGCTGCATTCTGATTGGCTGAGATATGTTCTATGGGTGTTGATTATATTTCTGTATACCGCACACCTAACTTGTCAAATGTATTAAAAATAGGCACCAGAGCAATGTTTGTGGTAACCGTGGTATAAGCGGAATAATTGACTCCGGTCCTTTGAATTATTTGAAAATAATACACACCTGCGGTGTGGTGCATTATTTTCTTATAATTCAATGGCCCGTCGTCAATTATTCCTTACTTAAGCATACCACGATCTTGATAGGCTACTTGACTAAAAAATAAACATTTTGATGCAAACATTCCCAGTAAATTAATTTGATTATTTTGTAGAGACAAAAATGTGAAAAAAAAACAGCTATAAAAGCACAAAATTGGACATTTAGTAGAAAGTCTAAACGAGTTTGATGTTGTGAAGGCTAACCTACTCTTTATTCAATGCAGTACAGTACCGGGTGAACCAGAACACAGAGGACAGAATGCACATTGAGTTTGTACAAGTAGCATAATTAAACAGAGATAAGAAAACATGAAACAAAAGTCATTCAAGTACAGCACTGTTGTAGTTGTTTTGTTCGTTGTTGGGTGGATAACATGGCTACAAACAGCTCTGAACCATAAAGGCCTACATTTGTATGAATATTTCAATATAAAGAGTTTGGTTCAAAAACAAGATAGTCAGTTAAAAAAAATTAATCTCGATGTTTGAATGTGCATTCCAATTAATATCAATAAAACTGCAGTTGGTTTGTTTTGAAGCATTCATAAAAAAATACAGCTAAGTAGCACAATAAAAACATGATAACTTAATAATAGACGGAGTTATCTCGTTTTAGAACCAAACTCTTCATAGTTTCTTATATCTTGCATCTTGTCACTTTAAAGACGCGACTCGCTGAGGAAAATTATATTCTTATAATTATATAAAATTATATGTATACACTTCAACATGGATAGTTTAACCAAAATTACAGTGCTAAATGACATCAATCCCTTTAAGTGCTGAGGAAAGTGATTTGGGACCCCCGAAAAAAAAAATTGCCGCTTATGATTTAATTAATACTGCAGACGCGTGACGTTAGTTTCTCTTTAAAATAATACAAAAATAAGCAAAACACAATAAATATATACACCCCTAAAATATGTTATCAATTACGTTTAAAAGACATACAAAATCAAGTAAGTGGATAAGAAAATGTCCTTCCTTTAAGCCTTACTTCAAGTTAAAAGTAAAAGTTTAAAGGCATAGTTCACCCAAAAATGAAAATTATGTCATCATTTACTCACCCTTATGTTGTTACAAACCTGTATAAATGTATTTATTCTGATGAATACGGCGGAAGATATTTTGAGAAATGTTTGGAACCATAAGCCGCATTCACTTTGAGGGTATTCTTGGAAATGAATGGGGCGAATGATCGATTTACAAACATTCCCCAAATATCTTCCTCCGTGTTCATCAGAACAAAAAAAAAAAAAAGAGTAAATTATAACAAAATTTAAATTTTTTGGGTGAACCATCCCTTTAACCTGAGCACGAGCTCATAGCTGACATTAAAATCTTAGATCTTATTAGTCAAGCACAGATCATTCAAACAAATTAGTATTTTAATACTTAACTATACTTATACTTTTAGTACGTTCATACAATATCACATTCAATATTCATACAATACCTAGGTTTGGCGATTACAGTATGTAACCACGATTTTGCAGGGTTTAACAGCGATAAAAAAGCAGTATTGGGAGAAAATAAACAACTTAAGGTGTTTGTGTCAACAAGGAAAATAAATAAAACAGTGGTGACATTAATCGCAGTAATATACTTCCACATACACAAGAGGGCGCCAAAGAGAACGATATAGAAAAAGCACAAGAAAATGATGCTATGGTGCTTCAGAGATCTCAAAATAGGCTGTTATTAGGTGATTTGTCGTCAATGTGTTGATTTTTTTGTGGTTGAACAGTCCTTATGGTTACTGAGTGCATACGGATCCGCGTCACTCCTGTTAAATGTCAAAACACAAAGTGACACATACAAGCTGTGACATCATCATCGTAGCTGGGATTTGAAGTCAGCCCTATGAGGAAGAAGAAAAACCTGTTCCCGTGTTTAATCCTGATTATCATATTCGTGCTATTATTCTTTTAGCTCACTAACAGTTCGAGAATCAGCATATACAGCATTTATAGAGTCGTACGGCATGCTCGCACACACTCGCTCGCAGAAAATCATCCGAGATTATGTGTGTAGGTCGAAATCGATGAGGTATGGCATGACTATACAACAGGAAGTAGGGAGGAAGACAGGCAGGTGGAAGAGAGGAAACGTGGTTTGAAAGACACAGCAGCATACAATTTAAGCACACAACATATCCAACCATAACTGAAGGCCAAAGTCATTAGTACGTATTTCACATAATCTACTGAATGTACACAAGCCTTGATGTTGAACCGCTCTGGGATTGGTTAATAGTTTTGGCCCAATCTTTCTGGTAAAGCTCTAGGTCCGACCTGAGCCGTCTGTATTACCTCTTTAAAAGCACAGTCATAGAAAACCCATCCTTGCGTTTGCCAGCCAGGTACTGGCGAGGTCACCAAGAAAGGGCCAATGATGGATTCAGCTCTTGGTATGGTTATAAAAGGGCAACAGCTACAGATTTGACTTAAAAATG
Source organism: Misgurnus anguillicaudatus (assembly GCF_027580225.2). Classification (NCBI taxonomy): domain Eukaryota; kingdom Metazoa; phylum Chordata; class Actinopteri; order Cypriniformes; family Cobitidae; genus Misgurnus; species Misgurnus anguillicaudatus. The sequence goes on along the minus strand of NC_073339.2, from coordinate 9,930,392 downwards.
TCTAAGTAGACTTGTAAAGACATATTTGTAGGTATAACAATATACATATACAGTTATATGCATATTTGTTATAACTGTGTGTATATTTATATCTAAAATCATAACATCACCACACATAGTCCTGAGGTGATGTCTCCAAGCCCTCATTTCTGTCCTTTACAGCAAATAAATAAAAAAATAATAATTAAAGTAAAAAAATGACCAGGGTGCGTCCATCATATGAGCTTTTTATATTTTAGCCACGCCCTGGACTCTGGTGAGTGGGCGTGGTTAATAAGCAGCAGCGTAAAATCGACCCAGTGATGGGTGGCTGGGGTTCAAGTCGAAGGATTGGGGGCGGCAGAGGCAGCGTTGGCGTTTGGACCACGATCGCCACTGTTGGCACCTGAAACACAACAGAGTCAGATTCAAAAAGTGGACATATATGTGTATTTATAAAAACATAAATGAAAAGACAGCGACCTGTCGCAACCGAGGCAGCAGAGTTTTCCACCTGGTTCTGAGCGTGTGGCGGGATGAGCATCGAGGTCAGCGATGGGTTACTGGACAACTCTGAGGAACAAATCCGATACAAAAACGTAAAGCACGTACCGCAGAAAACAGCAACTATTACTAAACAAATCTTAGGTTAAAAAAAGATTTAAAGTTTGGTGCAAAAGACTTATTAAATAAGCCTTGATTTAAACCAGATTTAAGACTAATCCTTGATAATGATTATAGGTTGATTATAGATTCTCGCAAAATTAGACTTATTAGGTGTCATGAAACATTTTGATAAAAAAGTAAATAGTAAGAAGCATAGTTACAAACATCTCTTCATGTACTATTTTGCACATGATTTCAAATGGCATCATACAAACCAATTTGGTTGTTTTTTCCACATTTAAAAGGAAAATTTTCATTACCGCAATGTGTCCATGACTGGATTTGGGTTCTTTGACATGGAAATATTTATAATTAAAAAATCTAAAAAATAAAAAGCTTCAGTGCATGTTATACTATGAACATTAAGTGGTATTTGGTGATCATTGGTAAATGTAGAGACAATAATAAGGAATATAAATGTGTTCAAGACCAATTTTCTCATCCTCTGCAACAATTTTCAATCATTGTTTAAGCCCTGAAGGAACTAACATTTAAAAAAAAAATTGGAACAGACATAATTGACTGTGACACTCAAGATGGCTACCAGGTAAGTAGTTCTTATTTTTTTCTCTCCAGATAAAATGTAAAATTTTGTGTGTCATAGTGCCTAGACATTTTAGTTCTCATTACCGAAACATGAGTTGTAAATGCAGATATTTAATGTAATATCATGTTGCGGTAATGATACTTTTTGATAATGATAATCTAAAAAATAAATAATTCTATAGGAAATATTTTTTAAATCCTCTAAAAATAATGGTTATAGTAAGTTCAGACCTTAATCTTATATGTGCAAAACAATTGCCTTCAAGGGCTTTTTAAAAATTCTGATGCTGGACACCTTCTAAATCTGGATTTCATGAGAATCACCGTTTGTGTGCATGTAGCATACCCTGTGTAGTGAAATTAAACAGCACAGGTCTTTCTCTCCCATTGGGAAGCTTTAAGTTGGGCTCACGAAGCTCGTCGAAAAACGTGTGAGCGCACGCCTCTAGAGGGGTGAAGCGGGCTGTTGGCGTGTACTCCAGCAACCGCGAACACAGTGCTATTGCCTCCGGAGGGGTGCGGGGCCGAAAAACCTACCACAGAACAGCATTTAGCATTCAATAACCCTGTTGCAGATAATCAAGTAAACATATACAAACTTAATGCTAATTTTGGAGATTTACATGATGTATTATTATACAGCATTATGTACACTAACCTTAGTCCACGGATGTGCTTTTATTTGTGGAAACTTAAACTCGGTGTAATTTGGGTTCATCTCACGGATCTGTTCTCGTGTAGGAGTACCCAACACCTGAGAGAAAAGATTCACAACATAATTTCAATGTGTCCAAAGTAATCAACAATTACTAATCTAAGTGAAGACCTGGCTTGCAGGGTTCCCACACCAATACCCTTAAATTTAAGACTAAATGTGGGGACACATTTCAAGTGAGAGCAAGGTTACATCATGTTACATTTTAAGATACAGTGTTACAGTTCCCTTTTAAGGGAACTCGTGCTGCGTCACTGCGTGACACTTTGGCGACGCCTCCAATGGTAAGTGCGTCTGAATGTGTATATCAAATTTAACCAATTGTGAGGCTTAATGACAAAGACAGGGTGACGCGTGAGCCAGGAAGTATATCGCTATCTGAAATATTGCCAAAGACGGCGTTACAGGGACGCAGGAAGTATGGCAAGGGAGACGCAGCGTCTCATTCCCTTCTCAGGGAACAACAGTTACATACGTAACGCGAGACGTGTTCATGTGTCAAACACAACTATGCAAAAAGCATTTTGGTATGAATCAACATTCACATACAGAACGTGTGCTTAAAAGGCTAGAATTTTTATGATATTATCCTACACTACACAGGGAATATGGATTTTTTTTTTTTTCAGAAAAAAACTTGCATAAAATAGATTTAAGCACTGTCAATGACCTGTACCTATGTATGTATATTTTCAAAAACTTGGCCTTGAATTATTTCCCCCAGATTCACAAACTTTCAAGGATTTCAAGGACACGTGGGAACCCTGAGTTTGAAAAATTGAACTATCATCCATCCACGCACACCCTTTTGTACCTTTATGATTTCAACCAGCTGATCCACACCACTGTCACCAGGAAATATAGGTTGTCCCAGCAGCAGTTCGGCCAGAACGCAACCCGCTGACCAAACATCTGTAGGGAAACAAATGAACATGCATTAACCACGGGGCATTCATGCTTTACATTTTATTTGTATGTGTGTTTCCTGGAAACTGAACCCACGTCCTTCGTGCTGCTACTGCTATGCTCTACCATTTATGACCCAGTCTGTAACAAACCAAGCTAAAGTCATTTTTTGGTGATTTTTGGTGTTTTCTACATGAAATCATCCTACATTATTTAACGCACATTCTGTGAAAATAAGAAATATAATCTTGATATCTTTAATATTGCCTGTGCTTTTTTACCGCGTTGTAGTTTCTACATCATCAGACCACTGAATCCCTTTATGGTGAGAAGTCTGAGACATCTGGCAGGACATTGTATAGATCGTTGCATTAGTATACTGTACCTATGCTGGAAGTGTAGTCTGTTGCTCCGAAAATGAGCTCAGGGGCTCTGTAGTAGCGCGAGCAGATGTAGGAAACATTAGGCTCCCCACGCACCAGCTGCTTAGCACTGCAGGAGTCCGAGAGAGATAGAGAATTAGAGATAACGGGAAATGAGTTGATACCAAAACGGCTATCATTATCATTAGATGGGAAAAACAAGTTATCTGAACAGGAATAAAGACTGTTAACACTATGGGCATTAACTGTAAAGTTATAAAAATCGTACTAAATAAGAAAACAACTGTTGGGATCACTTTCAGAACAATTTCTTTCAGCTGCCAACCATGATTAACAAGTAAACGTTGGAGTAACTAAATCAAGTGCATCAAAAAGCAACTTTTTTTCCTACCTTCCAAAGTCACAAAGCTTCAATACGGCCGTCTCCGGGTCCAGCAGGAGGTTCTGAGGTTTGATGTCACGGTGACAGATCCCGTATGAGTGAATGTACGCCAAGCTCCGAAACAACTGGTACATATACAGCTGAGAACACAAACATACACACGAACAATGAATATAATACACAAATAGAGTTCCCACCGTAAGTTCCTGACTTTCCCTGACTAAAAAACTGGAATTTCCAAGTCCAGAATGCCGTGAGCCTGGTAATGTGCTGTACACCATGAGTTTATAAAATGTACCTTAAATGCGTGACATTAATAAACAGTGCTAACAGACATTTAAATTGTAGTCAGCAGACGCTTGGACCCGGAGCAAATTTGATAAATGGAAACTAAATTTTAAAGCAACACACAAAAATCCCTGATACTCCATGACTTGGACAAAATTACATAAAATATCCTGTATGGAATTAGGGCGTCACGATGATTAAATAATCATCTCATCGCAAATGTTTGACCTAATCGCGATGATTTCAGATCACCGCAATGATTGCAGATCACCGCAATGATTGCACATCTCTTTAAAAACACAAGGGGGAGCTGCAGCACCTGTATAAATGAGACCGTATCAGATGGAGCTCCTTAACTGACATTGTACATTGCAAAGCCATTCAATACAGTGGAAAAAAAGAAATGCTTTTTTTAAAGAAATGCTGCAAAACTTTGATAAGCAGTATGAACTGTCAGGTAAAACATACATTTCCAAAACAGCAATTCCAAAGTTAGCTAAGTAAAGGAAGCTATTCTTAAGGATCTGTAAGGAATTTATTTTTTTAAGGCACTACAGACATGTGGTCCAGTACTATTACTACCTTAGAAGGATTGGCTATTATTTAAAGCCTGTTCTAGTATAGTCAGTTTATTTTGATTGCGTTTTTATTTTTAGTTAATTTTTCAGACACTTTATTATGTTTATTTCTTATAAAGAATTTTCGGAAAGATATTTTCATTAAATAATATGTTATGTGTATTAATATTTACAGCCAGGTAAACCTCGCAAAAGTTTTAATTGAAATAATCACAACAATGTGTGAAAATTATTTCATGAACAAACAAAAACATGTATGAGAATTAAATGTCAAAGCAATAAAACAGACAATTAATCGTTATAATCAACAATTTATTAGGCAATTAACCGTCACCCTAATTTCATAATCGTGACAGCCCTATCTAGAATAGACCTTTCAAAATTACAGAAATTTCATGACCCGTGGGAACCCTGATCAAACTACAATCTACAAAGAATCCAAACCAGCATGTGGCACTTGGAAATCCTGCTAAATGAGATTTTAAAAGCTAAAATTTTGCTCAAGGGCAGGCAACTGGCCTGTTGAAAAGTTTAACTCAACCAACAAGACCACCATGATACAGTTTCACCATTTCTGGTGCTTAGTTTAGATGGTGTACCACACGGCTGTGTCCTTCCACCAATAAATTTTTTTACACCAGCATGGAAATTCCTGCTCATCTTTCAGAGCTGAACAAGTTTTTCAGATCTGAACATATTTTTCAGAATTAAAGTTACCTTTACATAAACCATAGGCAGACTTTGCTTGGCTCTACTGTAGTGTCTAGACACCCTGTAGACGTTTTCAGGAACATAATCCATCACCAAATTCAGATACACCTCATCCTTCTGTGGACGTGACAGAGGGGGAGAAAACACAGATTAGATTCATAACAGAACATATAAACATATAAAACGACAGTTCACCCCAAAATAAAAACTACCTTAATTTACTTTAAATTACAGAATTTGTATGTTTTCCTTCTTTCGATAGTCAACATTCACTGTGTAAATGTCTTTTTATGCATTCAGAGAATTTATGTCTGTGATCACAAATTTTACACGTCATCTGGTCACTGTGATACTATGCACAGTATGCATACTACATACCGAAACTGTTCTGATAGTACCGAAATAACAGTATCCTAGTATATTATTCAGAACATAAAGCAGACTACACCTTTGCCTCCATGAAAAGATACTGTGATAGCTAATACCCATGAACTTTCACTGACGTCTGATGCTCCAGGTAGGTGTGTATGTATGTGTGTACCGGTATGTGGTGTGATGCCACATGATAAGAGCTGGACAGAGTTACATAACCGATCCCGTTTCTGTGACAGCAGTCGGGTAGTCGTGACGTGGTCGCATCAGTCAGGCACTATGTCATTGTGTTGGCATGGGGGTTGATGTGGGGTTATACACGTGAGAACAGCACTGCTCTCACCATCTGTCAATAACACAGGCGCAGACCCCTGTTTCTCTGCACACGTGCCCTCACAAGCACGCAAACACAAATGATTGGGCAATGCACCAAACCGTCCACTGTACATATTTAACATGCACACATCTTTACAGGAGAGAAAACATACAGTAGAAATGTGCGCTAAAGGACGCTACATCTCCAGCTAGTATCATCCATTAGGTTTTGGGGAAATTATTTCTGACATGATTTTTTTATGTATTCAAAAACCATAAATACAAAAAATATGACTCAAATGATATTCAGTTCAGGACAGGTTTCCACATGCAGCAAGGTTAAACAAGGTCTGTGCAGACCAATGTCCACATTATTTGAGTACTAAAGCAAAACCAATTGTGGTTTTGAGTCAAACATTTTTGATTATGTAACTTTCTCTATTGTCTCGCTGTTATTCTGTCACCAAAGAGCGGCACTGATACTGTAAGAATAACTCTATTCTAAGAGTAACTTTACACCCGTGGTCCCTCGCCGGGGCAGCGGCATGTATGCGACCCTTTGAGATCAGACTCCTGACATTTCAGAACACGGAGGGTTTATGGAAAGTTTTGACACCCAGCCACTGTAAATTTCAACAGAGAGACCAGCATAAAGTTACTCTATACGTAATCCATCAGCTTTCATTCGGTGGTCTGTGACATGCTTATTTATAATTATTACACGGCTCTCCGGAATGCTCGATTCTGATTGGTCAGTTGAGACAATTGCAGGTTCGTTCTTTTCAAATAATAACCGCTCCAAAGTAATAACGCATAGCCGGTACTACTTGTATGTTTAAAATCCATCCGCGCCAACAAAGATTACCGTTTGGCGCCATCTTGTGACAAACATTGGACAACCAAAATTAACAATGGAAAATTTCGACATTCATTTTAACATGTACGGTAAAAACAAAACGTTTGAACAGTGGATAGATTTGGACGATCCAAATGGCTCCCCAATTAAGACGAAAAAATGAAAATTGAACTACAAAGAACAAACAACGACAAGACACAGAGAGCTTACTAAGACTGAACTTGCCAAAATAGAGCATGACAGCTACGAAGCCAACACACAGAAAATACAGAGTGGGCAATAAGACTTCTCAAAGACTGGCTAAAAGAAAAAAAATGGAGACAGACATGTATGAAGCATCCTTAATAAGGTATTACGATCATTTTATGCATCTGTGCAAAGTTTCGCGGAAGGATAAAAATGTTAATTTAAAACAAATATGCCAATAAAATGTTTCAAATTCATATTCATGTCCAGTTTTTTCCTTATCTGGCAAGTAGCCGTGTAATAAGCGGGATAATGTACAGGCAGCCTGTAGTTATCTGGAAATAAGCCCCTTTAGTGTGATACAAGACCTGAACACACTGTCTGGGCTTATTTCGCGATAACTACCGGCTGCCTCTACATTATTCCTTACGAAGAATATACTTATAATTAGCCCCTAAAATATTTGGTCCTACGCTTTAAAGTTGCATTGTGGGACTTTTAATAGGATCTCTTGAGAGAAACACAATATAATGTACAGAACTATATTATCAGTGGTGTATAAAGACCTTACATAATGATCTGTATTGTTTTTATTACCTTAGAATGTTTTTATCTACATACACCACGTGTCTCCACACATGGAAGTCACTGTCATGTTTCTCAGTCCCTCCAGAAAAATGTGATTATGCGATCGCATGATTTAACGCATAATCAGCCAAAGTCCGCATATTTATGCGGGGGGGGGGCAAATTTTTTCAAATACGCCGCACTTTTGCAGCATAAAATGCAGATTTTCGTGTGCAAAATATGCAGGGCTTGCATGATTTCATAATCCCCGCATTTTTGTAGCAAAAATCACATATATCTTAGTAGATAGTTGAAAAATGTTGCATTTACCTCACACAAGCCTAGCCATGTCCCCTGTTGCCATGGGAACATTATGAAGTGACGTGATTATGTGACGTGAACATCATTTAAAAGCAAGTTCCCGAAATTTTTGCAAGTTCACGCAATTTCATCGCATAAAATTGCATAAATATTTCGCATATTCCATCACATTTTTTAAGAAAACGTGCCGCAAGATCAAGTGCTGCGTCCGAAACCGCCTACTTCATACTATATAGTACGTGAAAAGCAGTAGGCGAGGCGAGTAGTATGTCCGAATACAAATATTGAATCCCAAACCGCCTACTTCCATACTACATAGTATGTAAAAAGGGCTACTTTGCGTACTATATAGTATGGAAGTAGGTGGTTTGAGATTCAGCCAACGTATTCGAAAAACAGTCCCCGGATGACCTACTACTTCAGGTTAGATTTTGCAGTGTGCATACGATGGACGCTTCACTATCACATGATGCCCCGTGAGAGGAGTTATCCAACAAAGAAGAGGAGGCATGCGGCTGTTTTCCGCTGGAATGACATGACGTGATGACGACGGATGTCACGTGATGTAGCAACATGGCGGATGTAGTACGTCCAAATTTTATTCATACTACCAAGATTCATACTATACATTACCTACTGTTTTAACGGCAAGTAAGTAGGTACTTCATCTTATTCAGTACCTACTGTACAGTATGTGGTTTCGGACGCAGCCAAGGATTTTTCCTGCAACAATCACAAAAAAACTTTTTCTGGAAGGACTGGTTTCAACAGTAGCCCCAAACGGACAAACTGTTCTATGGAGCGCGTTTTATCCCTACGTTGCCTCAGTCGATGACATGTTTGTCCTGTGGCAGCTACCGTAGATTCTCATTGGGTTTTGAAGTTGAGGTTGGTTGCAATTCGCAATCTCACCACTAGATGCCGGATCTAATGCAAGCTCCTTTTTACCTACAATGTGAAAATATTTATCCTGTTGTTAAAACATCAAAACATAAAAGGGTAATTTTACTTTAATTCTGCAAGGGGCGCAATTTATTGTTAGTTAATTCCCATCTTGGTATCTTAAATGGACTCCAATTTATTTAAAAATAGGCTTATTTAACTCTAGCTCCCAAGAGTTAAACATTTGATTTTTTCAATTTTTACCACTTTTCGCATAGCTTAGCATAATTCATTGAATCTGATTAGACCACTAGCATCGCACAAAAAAACCCCCAAAGAGTTTCGATATTTTTCCTATTTAAAACTTGATTCTTCTGTAGTTACATTGTGTACTAAGACCGATGTAAAATTGAAAGTTGCAATTTTATAGGCCGCTATGGCTAGGAACTATACTCTCATTCTGGCATAATAATCAAGGACTTTTCTGCCGTAACACGGCTGCAGCAGGCGCAACGATATTACGCAGCGCCTGAAAATAGGCCCCTTAGTAGCTTTTAATAGCTGGGGATATTTCGGGCACTGCGTAATATCATTGCGCAGATATGCAGCCGATAATGAGGGATTTTTTTACACAATACGGTTGTTCATTTTAAATGCTTGTTAATGTCGCAAGTACTTGTTTGTTTTTATGATTTAAAATTAAATAACTCTAGTTGTGCAGCAACTTTGTGGGGAAAAATAAAAAATTCATGCAGTTTCACCATAACGGCACTTCACATAAGCTCTTTCAAACCACAAAGCTGCGATCTATATTTATATACCCTGTGATCAGACCCTTGTGTTTCCTGAAGTCGAGTACCTCTGGCATAAACTATGTATACATAAACATGTGGTGAAGGTTAGGTTACACTGTGGTACCTTGTTCTTCATTCTCAAAATTAAAGCCGTAATAGAAGTTATTACAGTCATTTTTGATGTCTGCAGCTTGCTTTGCGGTATATAACACTAGTGTTCTCATTACATGATCTTAAGACTCAGATATTTGTGTGATCTTATACATTTAAAGGAACATATGAACATACTTAGGACTGCACTTTGTGAACTCTCTTGTCCCACTCTCTATCTCTCTCTCTCTCAGTGTGTTCCCTAGGTTTATTGCACAGGCTTGTCATAAAAATAGGACTGTTAACAGTTTATCTCCTATACCGGGTTGCCCATCAATCAAAAGATCCCCAGCGACCTGCCAATGGCCCCTGCCGTGGTGACAGGTTTTGACAGACAGTGAGCCCCGAGGCAACAGCCATCACTGGATTAGCAGAAATCCCATCTCTAGGTTAACAGCTGTAAATGCTGTAACTGTCCGCCTAGCAGATGACTGTTTGTCTAAGTGTGTGTAAATCTCACGAAGAAATGTCAGTCATACATCCCCTTTAAATTAAAAGAATAAATATGAAATTATGTTGTGTAATGAAAAAGTCTACTTTTAAGACCAAGATTGTTTTGTAATGTCAAGATTCATAACATATGCCCTCCAAGTTCTCATGGCGCTCCAAATAAAGATTGGAGAGATACAACCCTACTGAAAAATCCAGCTAAGACCAGCATAAGCTGGTGAGCTGGTTTTAGATGGTCCCCAGCTTGGTTTTAGCTGGTTTTGCTGGTGTAGGAAGCTGGTTTTGCTGGTGTAGCAAGCTGGTCTAGCTGTGTTTTGGTCACATTTTAAGCTGGTCTAGCTGGACTTAGCTGGTCATGCTGGAATACCAGCTGGCCCACCAGCATAACCAGCTTTGTCAGGCTGGGAGGACCAGCGTAAACCACCTTAAACCAGCTAAAACCAGCTACAACCAGCTACCAGCTTATGCTGGTTTTAGCTGGATTTTTCAGTAGGGAAGCGAGCGACACTTACTTTGTCTCCGCTGGAGTAGAAGAAGTAACGCAGACGCACAATGTTACAGTGGTCCAATTTCCTCATGATCTGTAGCTCACGATTCTAATACGTAAAAAGACAGAAATAGAAAGAAAAATACATTATTATCAAAACAGTAGGTAGTTGATAAACCCAACGATTGAAAAAGAAATTGAGCAAATTAAACAAGAAATCTACAAAACAAGAAAGGCTAAATATTGCGTTTATCTTGTTATCAACAGTTGTGAAGTGTAGTTCTGGGCAGTATATCGCATATCAGTTATTATCAAGATAATTGTTATGTAGATATAAAATTTCAGAACATCATGTATAGAAAATATGAAAATTAAGACGAATGCGTCAAAGACGACACTAATAGCCAATTTCACTCCCCTTTTCCATCTCATGAGTTGCGCAAAATGTAACTTGTCGTTTTTAAAATAGCGACAGCAAGTGGCAAAGGTATAGAAAGCGACACAGTAGTAGGCATGGGCCGGTATGAGATTTTGTCGGTATGATAACCTTAAGCAAAAATACCACGGTTTCACAGAATAGCAATTTTGCAATTGCAGCACTAAAATGTGTTATTTTCAGACGTATACAAACAACAACTTTTAACTGGACACAATGCATTTTATTTTCAAGCAACATACAACATGTATGCTAGGTAAAAATAAAGCCTTTAAATTATAATTTTCTTTCAAAAAATATTTTTTGTAATTGTAAAATTACATGACTTAATGATTTCAGGGTTTATACAGAAATCCTTAAGTTAAATTTACTACTTTTTTACTACCTTTTTACTACCTTCAGAATATTTTTTAAAACCATCACGACACTGAATTGCAAGTGTTAATCAGCGACCTTTCTATTATTTACACAGATTTTGACATATATAACATACAAAAAAAGAATTAAAGTGAAAAAATTCTTCTGACTGAAATATTTTTCAGGCCAAGTCATATTCCTTTACCTAACACTATGTAGGCGAGACCAATAGCATTTTAAGGGGAGATTTTAATAAATTCCATATTGAAGTCTCATGTGGCATATAGGTAGCTGTAGTTTGCAGGGCATTTCAGATTAAGGCGAAACAGCTAAATAACTCACTATACTGTATAAAAAGAAAACATGAATATCACCACCTTTAATGAATCTTTTATTAATTATTTATTAATTGTAAATGTATTTATTTTAGCATTTACTAATAATTTTTTAATCAAAGTTGAAACTGTTAACATTAGTGAATGCACCATGAACCACCATCAATTACTGTAATGACATAAACAAGAATTAATTAATGATTATATACTCTATATTTTTCATTGTTTGTTCATGTTATATAATGCATTTACTAATGTGAACAAATACAACTTTTTAATATCATATTATTCAGTACCCACAAACGAATAATCCAGGGTCTGTTCTGTTCACACAACAGCTTACAGTCACAGCTCTAATACAGTAACGTTATGTATGAATATAAACCCTGAACAAGTAACTCGAGTCAAACTCATGTAGAATTCGCACAGGATGTCAGTAACCATAGTGACAGTTGTAAATTGAATGACTGTACTTTATCAACAAATTATTATGTTACAATAGAGGCAGCGCTGATGTGCTAGTTTATGCGCAATGTTTCTGCTGTTTACTTTCTCCTAAGACCTACATGGTCGTGTTTATATGAGGATATTTGCAAAGACGGGATTTTTGACGCATGTGTGTTATTTAAGGCCAATAAAGCGGCAAAAATACGTACAACACAAGCTCAATGAGAAACGAATGTGCGGCTAGCGTGCTCCTCTGACACAGAAACAGCGGACGCACTGTTGTTTGTGTTTGAATGGTTTAAAATCACCTGTTTTTAAACTGCTGTGGTTAAATATATGTACAAATGTTACGTTTTTGTGACCACAGCAAATGCAACTGCAAGAACCGACAGGTGGATGACATCAAAGTCCCGCGAGAGCATTTCGGAAGCAGTCTCCTCTTATGATTCCTCGTCAATCGCTCTAACAGGATTTGGATGTCATCTGCCTCTTGGTTCTTGTGGATCCACATGAAGTTTACCCACGAGTTAAACAAACCCGTTGTACCAGCCACTGGCTATATCAGCATAGCATTAAAAAGCGTGCCGCGGATGATCAGTAACGTGAGAAATCATTTACCCCCAAAATACAGGACCCTTTACGTTAGTAATACTGTGCAAAGACACGCAATTACCTGTTTGGTTTTCTTAGCCCACGAACTGAAAGGCTTGCCAATCTTCATTATTTCGCTAAGCCAAGTCAATCGTCTTTTACACCTTTATCGATCTTCAAAACATCGGAGCCTTCCTGCATTATAAGTTTGTCCATGCTAGCTGAAAAAGTTTTACCTCAGCTTAACGTGATACAGTCAAAAAACCCGAAGTGGATCCGGTCCGTAGTGATTACAGAACGCTTACAGCGGAGAGAGGAACGTAATTTGGCTCCACTCCCGGCTTTGATCACATCCCAGAGACGAAAGATCTTTGATTATTTGCCCAGATATGCAGGTGATTTGAACTAATTTCCAGGCATCATAACATTACAAAAGGCAATCGACGCTTACTACTTTTTACTACTTTTTACTGGCCTTAATTTGGCATAATTTAATTTACTACCTTTTACTACCTTTTACAACCCCGCGGAAACCCTGGATTTAATTAATTTTGTGTAAACCCAGCTAATACTTTGCAAACGGTATTACAGAAAATGTTGAAACCTCGACTGTTTAAAACCTCGGTATACCTTGAAACCGGTAACCGGCCCATGCCTACACAGGAGTGAATGATGAATTAGGCCGCGTCCGAAATTTTTGATATGCTGCTTTCGGAGGTGTGTGGGAAATGTGATTGGTCGAGCCAGGTCGAGTTTGAAAAAATAAAATGGTGGCCAAGAAAGTGGTTGGAGCACAAATTTTGTGTAAATAAAGTAAAATTTTCACTTTTTACTCCTTTTGATTACATTTCTAGCAAGAAATTCATATTTTTAAATGAAGAGTTTCGTTGCAAAACGAGATAACCACCGTTTTGTTAATTGTTCAGAAATCTTGTTTTTTGGTTGTGCAGTCAATTCAACTGCAGTTGGTTTGTTTTGATTTAAACCTTCATAAATTAAAAAATACAGCTAAGTAGCACCATAAAACAAAATAATAAACTTGTTTTGACAAAAATGTTAAAAACTGTATTTATCTCGTTTTGCAACGAAACTCTTCAAATATGCAATTAGTTAAAGACAAAGGCGCTCTCTGTTTATATTTCAAGAATTCTGAATTCCGTTACGCTGCCTATGAAGATTGTCCAAATGCGTTTCCCGAAGATGCCTTCATGTCGCCAAAGTCATTGGCTCATGAAGCAGCGAGGCAACAAGTCAGCTGCCTTCGGTTTCGGACACAGCCTTAGTCCCCAAAACGAATACACGTTCCAGACAACTCCGATTTAGGATATTTCCCACCTCAAACCGGAAATTATGTCTAAAGTACACTTAAAATGTTATTAAATCATTTGTTACACTAATGTTTTAATGATACTAAATACTTTTAACATTACTTGGAGGTGAGTAATATCCTAAATTTAAAGGGGAAATTTCACAAGACTTTAAGATGTCAAATAAATCTTTGGTGTCCCGAGAGTACCTATGTGAAGCTCAAAATATCATAAAGATAATTTATTATAGCATGTTACAATTTCCACTTTGTAGGTGTGAGCAAAGATGTGCCGTTTTTTTTCTAATTGCAAATGAGCTAAATAGCAGTGCCATGGCAGGGTAGTTCCGATTACAGGGTGGTATTATCCCCCTCTGACATCACAAGGGGAGCCAAAATTCAATTACCTATTTTTTAACATGCTTGCAGAGAATGGTTTACCAAAACTAATAGGGATGTAACAGTATCAAAAATTCATTGTACGGTAATATTTCGGTATGATGCCCGCAGTACGGTAATTATTGGACATTTACGGGAAGGAAAAAACAAATGAAACAAGACTGAACATTACAATGTACAAAGTGTAGTGTAGTGTAGTGTTTACAATTTTCATAAAAAGGACAAAAATAATGTGTCAGGACAAAAGTCAGATTTTCATGATATGTCCCCTTTAAGTTGTCTGGATGCAGCAATAATCTGTAATATGGGAATGGTTTTGTTTTCAGATACTAAACCAAATTTTAGGTGTGATTGAAGCGTGAATGTTAAACATGTTTCGGTTCGTCATCTACACATTTAAAACTCTTACCTTAAACCTTTTGTCCTGCAGAACCTTCTTTATAGCCACCATCTCTCCAGTGTCACAAAGCTTTGCCTGATATACGACCCCAAACGAGCCATTCCCGATGACCTTCGTGTCCGTATAACTGACCTCCTGAGGTCGGTCGGGACCCTGACCGGGGGTAGCGGCTACCGTTGTGACCTTACTGCCGTCTTTATCTCCTAATGTCAGAGATTAAAGAGGAAAAAGTATGAATGAAATATGTTTTAATACATTGGTAAATCAAGGCACCATACAGTTCCAGTAAAACATCACAGTGTTATTTTACAGGATGCTTAGCTTACTGCAGCTTTGTGTACTGCATATTTTTTGGCAAATCATATTTTCACACCACGCTAAGGATTCCAAAGAAAAAGCAGAAATATAAACTACTAACTCAACCCTTTGTTAATATACTTAAAATATAAACATGCGGTAGTTAGTATGTACAATTTCATGCATAACAGCTGTTGTAATCCTGTCTGGGGAGCTTCTGTTAAGTACTGTGGCTGTTGCCATGCTTTATTT
Source organism: Misgurnus anguillicaudatus (assembly GCF_027580225.2). Classification (NCBI taxonomy): domain Eukaryota; kingdom Metazoa; phylum Chordata; class Actinopteri; order Cypriniformes; family Cobitidae; genus Misgurnus; species Misgurnus anguillicaudatus. The sequence goes on along the minus strand of NC_073339.2, from coordinate 9,915,038 downwards.
CAGTCTATGGGACCCATTTCTAATCACATACGATTGGTGTCATTAGTGTGAAAGTGTGTGTAAGCGTTCAGCAGATCAGGTGAGCAGTAAAAATGCAGATAGTGCACGTTCAGCGCGGAGAGTTGTGATGAGTCAGGGGGCGTGTGAGCACACACACACTCGTGCAATGAGATAATAAAGATCTCTGCTCGCTAACTTGCTCAGCGTGAAGTTTGAATTGAGTCACGGTCCATTACGCACCCAGATCATCTTACCCATCATGCTCCTCCGACACCATCCAACTTCGAATACGCTAGTCATTTAGCAATTCAGATCAACCAAGTCATTTAAACACACACACACACATTCTAACAGACGGTTATCAATATGATTGTCTTTTAGCGTCAGGACTGCTAAAAAGAGATAAATAATTTATGAATAAACAAATTATTATTGAACTGTACTTAGCAAATTATTAGAGATGCACCGATACATCGGCCTATAATCGGTATAGGACAATAAAAGCACTTTTTCACACTATCGGCCGATTGTTTAAATGCAGCCGATAATCAAAACCTATAGTCAGAAAAGAGACCAAGAAAATGCAATAAATATAAGTTCTGTGTATAGACGGTTTCATCGGACGCACGTTTACTTCTGGTTTCAGTTTTTTTTAAATGGTCTGACTAGTTGCTCAACTGAACTCAAATGTTTTGGTTTCCTAGGTAATCTACGTGTTGTTTATTTTGCTTGTTATATAAGTAAACTACGTTTAAAGGGGACAGAGAATGAAAAAACATTTTTACCTTGTCTTTGTTGAATAATGGTAGTCTACCCACATTCACAAACATACAAAAAGTGCTAAACATGCTAAACATCTCGGTCTCACAGAAATTCCTCTTTTAGAAATGTCAGCCAGAAAACAGCCCAATCTGAAAAATTGATGCTTATGACATCACAGGCATCTAACTGCCCCTCCACTTTAAAATAATTGGCTACATTTTTTGAGTGGCAGCAAAGTCAGCCAATTAGTAATAAGATTGCAAGTTAATCCAGTAGGGGGAGCCAAATAGGTGCAAAACCACTTGTTTAAAATCCCCCACCCTAATAGAGCTATCTGAGAGAGGTTTTTAGGAAGCTTGTAAGGCATTACAGACCCAAACAAATTTTTTTTGTCTACATGTCACATCACAGAACAAGGATAAATACTCCGTTCAATCATTCTATGTCACCTTTAAAGTACTTTGTTGTTATTTATTCTTAGCGGAGTTTACCGGAAGTTACGTGTTGACCATGAAAGTCAATGGTCATTATATGAATGAATAACATTCAGAAAATGTAATCTTCAGAATTTAGTCAATGCAAGTTAATATAACCCCCAAACTATCGTCATCGGCATATATCAAGCTGAAAAATCGGCTAAAAAATTTAAGAAATACACCGATAAAGAAACAGTAACCCACAAATTTTGACAAATTCACTTCCATGACTTTAATCATTTCTGATTAACAGGTTAGGATTAGGGATGCAAAATATAAAAAATATAACTTGCTAAATGATGCAATACGATAATGCTTTAAGTTTGTAAAATCAATTTGAACTTATTAAAATATGTTTTAAAACTAAAACATTTAATAAAAAAAAAACATGTTTTACATTCTTTCTGATTGTTGATCATCTTGCAGATGTCATAGCACACACAAGCACTCATTTGTTTGCCAAAACATTGATTAAACATAACCTCTGAAAGAATTAAAAGTATTCAGTTAATGCAAACTATTGCGATATGCATATTGCCATATCCACTTTTGTGATATTTCGTTACATTTGTTATGTGCAGTCCGAATTAAGATTTTTTAACATTTATTGAGATTACGAACATAGCATATCTTAAATCTAAGAATATCTAAAAAAAAAATGCATATATAACACACTAAACAAATGATGTCAATGAGAAACACTACAAATACGGCAATAGCTATGCTTCCATAACCATGATTTTATGTGCATTTTGAAGTATCACATCAAAAACAATAAAAAAATAAAACATAAAAAAATCCCTTAATTTTTACAAAAAAAGTTAACTTGATGAAAACACACCTAATTCGCAATTCTTTGTTTTTATTTTTTGAATTTTGAAAAGATTTGCTTCACATTTGGATGAAAACCCAACTTATTTGTCGGCCACCAATATTTATCTGCCATTTTTAATCAATTAAATTTTTATCGGCATATCTAGCAAGACAAATATACAGTTTAGTAAATAACTGTGTAGGCACCGAGTTGTATAATGTCTAAGTGAGTTTGAAATATTTAATATAAAGACAACATGATTAAAACAGTGATCAGATGACAAAAGTTCAAATAAGTGAAGTGAGAAATATCGGTACACTGAAAAAAATTATTCATTGAATTTTTTTCTTAAGGTAAGTGGTTGCAATCAATTTATTTAAGCTACATTTAAACAAAAGTTTTATATTTTATTTTACTTTACCAATCTTTTTTGTTTAAATGTAGCTTAAATAAATTGATTGCAACCACTTACCTTAAAAAAATTGATTAAATTCAATGATTTTTTTTTCAGTGTATTGGCCAATAGTTGTTTGTTAAAATTATCGGCTAAAAAAATCCTATTAGTGCATCCTTAACAAACTCATGTAAGAAACTTCATATATTTACCTACTCTCTAATTATAATTTTCATTAATAAAAGGACATATTTAAGTATGTTGGCACTAAATTCTGCTGACTTGTGCAGATTTACCCCAGACACAGACTCCATATCGACCCACAAAAAAGTATAAACATGCTCTTTAGACAATCACTATTATGGATCTTTTCCTGCAGTGTTGTCAAAATGCAGTCCTGGAGGAACACCGTCCTGCAAAGTTAAGGTTCAACATTGCTCCAACACCTGTCTGTAATTTTCAAGTAACCCTATGATTAGCTGGTTAAAGTGTTTCATTAGAGCCAAGCTAAACTCTGCAAAAGGATGGCCCTCCAGGACTGGAGTTTGACAACTGTGTTTTAAACGGGTTCGCAGTTTTACATTCTTTGAAATGAGCTAATTTCGAGAAACAGCCTGCTGCTATTATACACGAGCATGTCTATATACCGTAATGAACACATTACACAGACATTCAGGTGTAGCCCCTCATAAGGAGGACACACCCAGCAGAGGCGGCCATGCAGCCTAAGGCCTGGGCGTTACTATAGCAACAGCATGATGAGTCAGCTGGTACGACTGATGCTGGGCGATCCGATTAGACCACCGACAGGATCGCATGCTTGCTGAAACCCATTTATGCATGCATAATATTAGATATAGCCTCACACGCTCCCTTTCACTCACATGGGTGCATTTTACACCTCATCTACGCAAATTCATTTTGTGAACGCACGCAGATCACATTTCACACCGATATAAAAATATTCAGGACTGCTTATGTAGAATTGTATAGCTGCTGGCCACTATTTCCTATAATGAATAGACTACATTTTTTTTTATCAAAATTCACTCACATACGAGCTTCATATTTACTGCTTTGAACCCTACACTCTGAAAACAAATGGTGCTGTGTAGCACCGAGATTGGTTCTTTGCTCGTGGTCATGGAATAACCGTTTTGGTGCCATATAGCACCGGTGAAGCACCAGTGAAGCACCTGTGTGGAACCAAATAGGGGCCATGTAGCACCACATATGGTTCTGCGTGGCACTATGTGGTTCTGCACGGGTGCTTCGCTGGTGATTCGCCGGTGCTGTGTGGCACTGGAGGCGGTTCTTCTATGATTGCGAGCAGAGAACCCCTTTTAGTGCTATATAGCACCGTTTGTTTTTAGAGTGTATGGAATGCTTACCCCATGGACTTCCAAGTAAATTTGGTCTTTTCAAAGACTTCCAAAGCAAACAAAAAAGGGACTTAATTCCCAGACTAAAGTACTAAAAGTTTACTTATGGACAATGTCTGTCAAATCTGTGACCAGAAACCAAGTTATATTTTTTGGCCATTTTTGCCTTTATTTAAAGGTGCAGTGTGTATATTTTAGAGGCATCTAGTGGTGAGGTTGTGATCTGCAAATGCAAGAAATCGAACTTGGGTTGCCGAAAGTGCAAAAGCACCACATGTCGGACACTGCCCCCTACACCATCGCCTACGACCAGATACAAATTTTAATAAAAAAATCACTTTTGGTTTTTTTTGGGATGCATAACACACACAAGGATGTGTTAGAATGCCAGTCAGACTCTGGGACTAATTACTCAATCCACAAGTCTTCCCCTGCTGTCAAGCTATGACATTAATAGTCACAAATAGACATGACTAGGTGGGCAAGGGAGACATTTGGGAAAGAACCGGAGTCAGAGGTGAGTCACATGCAACCTTCTGATGCTCCTTTCCTGAAGAGCGAGGTGGTGAGATATGCATCATTAGTGCAGGAAATGAGTGATCCAGCTGGGCTGGGCCACAGGAGAGAAGCCTGTCAATCACACACCGTGGGGCAGGGCTTGAAAGAGGTAAATTGTCATTTTAACAGATCTTGCACCTATATGAAAGAGGTCCTAATATGGTAGACTCAAAACAAGTACTATAGGTGTACAAATTTGAGGATGCTATAATAGGGAATATATTTTTTTAGGAATATCCTTCATTGATAGTTATACCAGCGCCTCTGCTGAGTGTGGGTGTACCACTGCAACCTCCAGGTACTACAAAGATGTGAAGTGATGCCAAGGCATGGGGATTTCCTCACAACACAATGCAGCAAATCACTTTACATTGAGCAGATCTAATCATAAGAGACAGGACCTGGCCCATCCCTTGAGATTCACCATTACATTAGGATACGTTTCAGAAACAGTCCATCAAATCATAATCATAACCATAAGCTCGTTTCGTGTTTTTTTTTACTTACGATGTTTTACTGAGATGGGTTTTGATATCAGATCTAAAATATAAGATACAGTCACTTACTGCTGACTTTCATGTTGCCAAAGGCTGAAGGCTGCGGCAATGGTTTGCAGCTCTCGGCAAATGAGGTGGTCCTAGGCCGGCCCGACATCTCCCAAGATCTTCTCTTCTTTTATCCTTACTATTTAGGACTTTTGACACGGAAACAAATATCTGGATCTCCAAAAAGTTCACTGTTTATTACTCTGGGATGTATCTTTAAATGTAACGATTTCAATGGTGTGGTGGTGGTCAGCTGATTTCATCACCTCCGACTTGTAGATGAAGATGCGAGAATTTAAGCATCAATATGCGTTTAAAAACACTTTATAAACAAGATTGTATAAATATAGTCCCGTTTTGGTGTTAGAAAATGAGTCCAAAAAACATACTCAAGACATATTCAGTCAACAACTGTTCTTCATATCGTGGACGCAGCTCTCGTAAGCGCACTGATAGAAATATGTTAGCAGGTTTCGGTTTAACCGTTCACTTCATATATTCTTCATACGGAGCCGGTTTGTATAAAAAAGCTGAGACTTGCCATGCCCGCATCAGCCCAATGAAATTGATCCAGAGGCGATAAAATGAAAATAATTTAGGCCTTTCGCCTCAAAAAGACCAGACGGATGGTGTCGGCTTTTCCATGGTTCATCATAAAAGACGAAAACCCGTTTTGTTCTTCGCTTTTGAGTAACACGAGTGATGTTTAAACCGCGCTGGATGCCTCCTGCCGGAAAGTAAGTAAAGCATAGCGCAGTCCTATCCTATCCTCTCTGCTGCTGTTACATTTAGGGACGATTTGGGCGTGTACGACTTCGCGCTGCGCAGCCGATCCGTCCTATGACATCGAAGTAACGCGAGAGCGATAAGAAAGCTGTGAACTGATTTCTCTCGCAGTACTTTGATGTCATACGCTGGACGGTCAGCGCAGTGTAGGACGAACTTGAACATGCTCTGTTTTTGTGGCGCTGGAAAACAATGCGTCGTTTGCGTAGTCATCAAAGTTTTAACGCAGTGCGTTGCGGTAAGAGACGCAACAGTTACGGGAATTCGAAATTGTGAACGCGCATAGTGACGTCCTACGAGGGGCGCACCCTCCATGCAAGGAAAGTGTTGGAGGATCCGCGAGCCAATAATTATCAAGATTTTAAAATCTTTGGGAGATTAATTAACATTTTAAATTATTTTATTATAATTTTAATTGTTTACAAATTGCTATTAATTTAATTAATTTCGGGAACTGTACTATTGGTTTAAATATAGCCTTTTAAATAGGATGGTCTTTTCTGTCTTAAGACATTCAGGAAAGAATTGGAAACGGCACATTTTTGTCTGGGATAATAGTCAGAAACAACAGCAATGCGCAGCTATTAAACATTTACCCGATTTTTGGTGTTGTTTCAAACCAGAGCTCCAAAATTCTGACTTTACCTGATGAATGACTCATTAATGATTTAAGTTAACTTCATAGTAGATATTTTTATACGTGTTTTTTTAATTAATGATAACGTTTTAGCATAATAATTATTGCACTCTCCCTTTCAAACAAATCCTTCGTACGTCAAGACGTAATTCCCATTTCGTGCGTCGTGACGTCATTGGCCTCTGCGCCGCGCCGGGCAAAATGGCGGCTGTGCAAGACGGAACGATCGAGTTGGACACCGAGAAAGAAACAAAGCCTGAAATTCTCAGCGATGGATCAGTAAAGCTCGCGGGAAACACAGGGAGCGGGGCACTCTCCTCGTTGCCCCCCGCCGGTGGCGGAGCTCCGAAGATGGAGGACCAGCAAACTTTGATCGCGGTGCTGCAGTTCCTGAAGCGGAATAAACTCACGGAGTCGGTGGATATTTTGCGACGTGAAGCTGGTCTGTCGGACGACCAGGAGGACTCGCAGGGTACCGATGCTGGTGGTGGAGGGCTTGGGGCTGGAGGGAAGGGTGATGGCGACGGAGTGGATGCAAAGTCTCTGCTCAACCGTGTGTCCATCGCATCAGCAGCCGCCCCCCAGAGCGCCCCTCTACCTGCAAAAAGTGAGTTTACCAGATGTCTAATCAAATATTATGTTTTTAGTGGCATGCAATGATGGAGTGCAGGTTTTGTACAAAAAACTATAGAATTTTTATCAAGAACATGACCTGCATCAGCAGCACCCTTAGAAATAAAATATCAAAGCGTCAAAACTAGTTGTTTAGCCTCCTTTACTCTAATTTCAATTGCATTAACCACATTCACGTTTTTATTTTGATTTATGTTTATATTGTCATCTGCAGGTGGGGAAGACCAGCCAGATGTGAGTGTTGTGTTGTCAGCATACACCCAGCAGGGGGACCCATCCCTGTATAAGGTTTACTACAGTGACCTGAAGAAGTTCATTGAGTCGGTCCTGGACTGTCACAGGGCCGAGCTGTCCCAGCTCTTCTACCCTCTGTTTGTTCACATGTACCTGGAGCTGGTCTACAACAACCACGAGACTGAAGCAAAGGCTTTCTTTGAAAAGTAACTATACTTCCGTCCTACAATGATAGGAATGCTACCCCCTAAATAGTATTATTCAATTATGTGTATCCACGTTTTTCTCCACCGATAGGTTTAGTGGTGATCAGGAATGCTACTATGAGGATGACCTGCGCGTTCTCTGTGGCCTTACGAAGAAGGAGCACATGAAGGGGAACGAGGCTTTGTTGGACTTCCGCACCAGCCGCTTCGTGCTCCGGATCTCCCGGGACTCCTATCAGCTGCTAAAGAGACACCTGCAGGAGAGGCAAAATAACCAGATATGGAACATCATTCAGGAGCACCTGTACATCGACATTTTTGACGGCATGCCACGAAGCAAGGGTCAGATCGACAGCATGTCTGGCAGTCTAGGGGGGGAGGCCAAGCGAGAGGTTAACAAAGTAAAGGTCAGTCGGGATGAGCAGGAGGGGTGTCAGTCGAAGCACACGGTGGATGGATGTCATGTTATTTGCTTGGATCACATACTAATATAGACTGAAAATGACCTCAAAATGTGTCGTGTTGTTATCAGGTATATTATGGGCTGCTAAAGGAGCCAGAGATTGAGGTCCCACTTGACGATGAAGATGATGAAGCAGAGAACGAGGAAGGGAAGCCCAAGAAGAAGAAAGCTAAGAAGGACAGTATGGGCTCCAAGAGCAAAAAACAAGACCCCAATGCCCCTCAGCAAAACAGGTATGGCAGAACAACATCAATCGTGTGCTATAACATTTAAAATAAATAAAAAATGACACTTTTTACAGTAAATATAATTTTGTTATGGCCTGTAACATCTGGTGATCCATGCCAATGAGTACCATATAATAAAAAATATAAATGTATCTGCATTTATTTAATCACCATGTACATTTTGTGCATTGTGCATTTATCCAAAGTGACCTACAGTGTACTCGAAGCATACTTTTTATCACTGTGTTCCCTGGGAATTGAACCCAAAGCCTTTGTGCTGCTAATGCAATGCCCTACCAGCTGACACATTAACATTGTGTTTGCTTGAATGTTTTTTGAAGTTTTTTGAAAGTAGTGGATGCATCACAACCTGTTTTTCTTTGGCATTTTCTGGGGCGTTCCCCCATAAACAGGATCCCTCTGCCAGAGCTAAAGGACTCAGACAAGCTGGATAAGATCATGTATATGAAAGAAAGCACCAAACGAATCCGACTCAGCCCAGACAACCTTCCTTCTGTTTGCTTTTACACATTCCTCAATGCCTACCAGGTAAGAGAAGCTTCACTTATAGGTGCAATGTGTAATTTCATGCAAAATTTATTGACAGAAAGGCAATATAATATACAGTGAAAAAAGTATTTGAAACATTAGCCGCTTATCAGTAAAGGGATTTCTATTTATTATGACTCAACTTGTATACTTAAATGTTCAGATTTCTTTGTATGAATTCAATATTTGGCTTGATGGCTACATCTGGTGGAATTTTTTTGTATCCACTTAGAAGTCCCCTTACTGATAAAAATGCTGATGTGTCAAATACTTATTTTCCCCGCTGTACATACTATGTTTTCAGTGGTGTATAAAGACCTTATATAATGAACCATTGTTTTTATACCCTTAGTATGAGCCGTTTTTATCCACATACATCGCGGATCTCCTTAAGGGGGTCGCAAACTGACGCGCAGCTCAGCGCCGCGCTGTTCTAAAAAAATCTTATCACATTGTTTCCAATGAGTACACCAGTGCCGACAGGTGGTGCCTGTCGGCAGCGCCCAGCTTTGACTCAGGTAGTTGCTCAAATCCGTGTCGCGCCACTCACATAGTTTAAAATTAAGTAATGTTTGTCCCAAATCAATAACGATTAAAATTTAGTGCTGCCTCACGATTAGTCGCGACTAATCGTTTGCAGAATAAAAGTTTTTGTTTACATAATAAATGTGTGTGTACTGTGTATAATAATTATGTTTATATAAACACACACACATAAATGTAAATTTTAAGAAAAATATATATTTATATAATAAATATTTATATTTATATATAATATTGATTATATATAAATATAAACATGTATTGACACATGCAAATGTTTCTTAATTATATACATGCATGTGTGTATGTGTATTTATACATAATTATTATACACAATACACCCACATATATTATGTAAACAAAAACTTTTATTCTGCAAACGATTAGTCGCGACTAATCGTGAGGCAGCACTATTAAAATTGGATGCTAACGTATATTTTGCATTTTGAAGTAGACACTATCTGACTAAGCTCACGCTATTTAATGTGCACTTCCAGTTTACGATACCTCCGAGTTGTCCTAGACGCAACTCAACGCTGCGTGGCACTGAGCTGGGCGTTCGGTGTGCGACCCCCTTTACATGGAAGTCGCCATTTTGTGCCGCCATGTTTCTACAGTAGCCCTAAGGGACAAACTGCTCTACACAATGCTTTTCGTCTAAAGATGTTGTTTAAGATGACGACATGTTTGTCCTGTGGCAGCTACTGTAGCTTCTCTATGCATTTCGAAAGGGAGGGGTGAGCGGTGTACTGAGCCATTGGTTACAATTCTTAACGTCACGGCTACATGCCGCTAAAATCTACACAGTGCACCTTTAATCATTTTATTGTTTTTGATGTGTTTATTAAAATTTTTCTTTGCTGCTTAGGGTTTGACGGCAGTAGACTTCACAGATGACTCTAGTCTTCTAGCGGGAGGGTTTGCAGACTCGACCGTCCGCGTATGGAGCGTCACACCCAAAAAATTACGCAAGGTCAAATCTGCTGCAGGTACACACTTCTTTAGTCATTTTCACTGATATATTAGTCATCCACTAGTCCTGTTAGCGTTAATATTTTTTGCCATGCTTAATTTTCATTAATTCCACTGCCATATGCTTTTCCCTAGACCTGAATCTGATTGATAAGGAGTCAGATGATGTTCTTGAGAGGATCATGGATGAGAAGACAGCCAGCGAGTCGAAGATCCTCCACGGTCACAGTGGGCCAGTGTACGGTGTCAGCTTCAGCTCAGACAGGTATGTGTAACAATTCATCCTGTGTGAACACTAAACAAAAATTAGGATGTATATGCAAAGGAAACGCCAACTAACTAGTATGATATGAGGTAAACATAACTTGTGTATGTTACCTTTACACCTTATAATCTGTAAGTAAGTTTTATTGAATAATTCTGTTGTCCAGGAACTATTTGTTATCCAGCTCTGAGGATGGTACAGTCAGGCTGTGGAGTCTGCAGACGTTTACTTGTCTTGTGGGTTACAAAGGACATAATTATCCAGTGTGGGACACTCAGTTTTCACCCTTTGGTTATTATTTTGTATCTGGAGGACATGACAGAGTGGCACGGTAGAAGATTTGTTTGATTTTTAAACCATATAAATGGGTTAGTGTTACAGGGCAAATAAATATTTGTCCTTTAATTTCCAGCCTTTGGGCGACAGATCATTACCAGCCGCTGCGGATATTTGCTGGCCATCTAGCTGACGTCACCTGCACACGCTTTCATCCGAACGCTAACTATGTGGCCACGGGCTCCACCGACCGTACCGTGCGCCTCTGGGATGTACTGAATGGAAACTGCGTCCGAATTTTCACAGGTCACAAGGTACTGAAGTCTCACAATTTCATTTGAAACTGGAACACATGTCCAGGGTTCCCACGGGTCCTTGAAAGATTGTGAATCTGGGGGAAAAAATTCAAGGCCCTATACATGGATACAGATCATTGAAAGTGCTTTAATCTATTTTATGCAAGAAGTTTTCTGGGGGGAAAAATCCATATTATTCCTTGTGTAGTGTAGGATAATTTTTAAGCACACGTGCTAAACTGTTAGCTTTAAATGCTTATATCTTCTGTATGCAAATGTTGATTCATACCAAAATGCTTTTTTGCATAGTTGTGTTTGACACATAAAACATCTTGAGTTACGTATGTAACTGTCTCCTGAGAAGGGAACGAGACGCTGCATCTCCTGCGTCCCTGTATTGGCAATATTTCAGAAGCGATATACTTGCTAGCTCCCGCATCACCTGTCTTTGTCGTTAAGCCTCACCATTGGTTGAATTTGATTATACACATTCAGACAAACTTACCCCTGGAGGCGTCCCCAAAGTGTCACCGCAGTGACGCAGCGCGAGTTCCCTCGAAAGGGAACTGTAACAATGTATCTTAAAAGGTAACACGATGTAACCTTGCTCTCACTTGTAATGTGTTCCCACATTTAGTCCCTGAATTTGAGGGTATTAGACGTGGGAAGTCCTTGAATTTGAAGTTAACTAAGGTGTGGGAACCCTGCATGTCCAAGTGGTGCCAGACATTGTTTCGGCTTTATTGACGTTTTCATTCTTTTACCCTTTTATTACAGTTTAATTTATTCCTTGTTCTTCATCCAATAATTTTTTTTCAGGGCCCCATCCATTCTTTAGCATTCTCACCCAATGGAAAGTTCCTGGCATCTGGTGCAACGGACGGGAGAGTTCTGTTGTGGGATATCGGACACGGGCTGATGGTCGGAGAGCTGAAGGGACATACAGACACGATTTATGCCCTCAGGTTCAGCAGAGACGGTGAAATTCTTGCATCAGGTGAGGTGTCCACATCGTGAATGTATTATAGTGTGGCCTATTTATTTATGCATAGTGTTTAACATTGGCTTATTTAAAACTTTACTTCCTGTCTTTCTTAGGCTCTATGGATAACACTGTAAGATTATGGGATGCTATAAAGGCTTTTGATGATATAGAGATGGATGATTTCACTGCAGCGACTGGACACATTCACCTGCCCGATAACTCCCAAGAGCTCTTGCTAGGGACGTACCACTCGAAATCCACACCCGTTGCCCACCTGCACTTCACCAGACGTAACCTGCTCCTGGCTGCAGGGGCGTATAACTCCCAGTGACAGGAGATGCAGTAGTGTCTTATTTAAAGATTTTAAAACACCCCAACATGTGAAATTTGTTTGGGCAGAAGAAAAATGTTGTGTAATAAGAACTTTGACTCGCAGCTGGTAGTAGTTTGCATAACCATCAAGATCAAACTGAAACAAGCACCGAGCATGTATATAAAATACCACAAATACCTCTTCTGTCACTGCAAAATCTGATCTGGGATCAAGAATATTAATGTCAAAATGAATGAACAGGATTCAATATACAAACATCTCTTCTATAACATCACTGCCATGCTTGATTCCATTGCCCTCTGCATCATTTATCTCTGACTGAGGTGGCTGATCTAGGAACAGCTCTTTTTGCCAAATTTTGGTATTGATGAAGAATTCCAATTCATGATGTATAGTAGCACTATTCTCATTTTCCACAAGCTTTTATATTACTGCCTAATGTGTAAATAAAACAAGTTTTCTAGACAACGTAGTTTTCTGTAAGTGATCTTTTATTCTTTACATAGAACTGTGATGATATTGATACAAGGACATCCAACTTTCCGCACCCCTCTGCATTCACAAAAACGTCCTGTAAAAAGACAAAGAAATTAATGAGACCACATGCCATACTTAAAAATAATGGAGGAGGGGGTAAGCTATGCAATGGTTTATACGACATACCCTTTAGTCAAAGCATCTGGCATACTTTATAAAGCTTACATGCAGTGCTTGGTATGTTTATTGATACTCTTTCAAATGAACTTTATAAATTAAAGGAATAGTTTACCTAAATGTGATTTTTTTTTCACCATTTAGTCATTCTGTTATTCCAAACCTGCATGACTTTAGTCTATAGACATTAAAGAATGTGGGTAACCAAACAACACTCATTGGGACCCATTGACTTCCACTGGGTATACAAAACCAATCTCAAAATCACATGTTGCACAGAAAAATGTATCTATTACAGGTTTTGAATGACATAAGTAAATAAATGTTGACAATTTTTAATTTAAAGGGTACATTTCATATTTTTAATTTAAGATGCAAAATAAATCTTTGGTGTCCCCAGAGTACATATGTGAGGTTCTAGTTCAAAATATCATATAGATCATTTATTAAAGCATGTTAAAATTGCCACTTTGTAGGTGTGAGCAAAAATGTAGTTTTTGGGTGTGTCCTTTTAAATGCAAATGAGTTGATCTCTGCACTAAATGGCAGTGTTGTGGTTGGAAAGTGCAGATTAAGGGGCGGTATTATCCCCTTCTGACATCACAGGGGGAGCCAAATTTCAATGACCTCTTTTTTCACATGCTTGCAGAGAATGGTTTACCAACATTTTCTAGGTTGATAAAAGCACTGGGGACCCAATTATAGCACGTAAACATGGAAAAAGTCAGATTTTTATGATATGTCCCCTTTAAGCAAGTCACAGCTAAATGGCACATCTTACCCCACTCATTCCCTACCAATGAAAGTGAAAGGTGATTCATGGTCCGATATAAAAAAAACTTACTATAAATTAACTTGATGTTACTGCCTTCTGCTTCTTGGGCTTCAATTTGAAGAAGAGGATGATGGCACCAATGCTGGCGTATGTGGCCAACACACACTGAGGTCAAATGAAAAAAGGGTCATAAGAATTGTCAAAAGAATATCTTTATTAAAACGAAGGCAAAGTCACTACTGAAATGCAAATCCAGACGTATTTGGCATATTTTACTTACATTTCTTCTGCCTGTAATGGTGTATGCATTGAAGTACTTGGCAATGCCAGTAAACTGATGATGCGTCCCTGCGTCGTGTCCACCCATGGTTATTGATTTAATCTGTTAAAAAAAAACACAAAAAAATAATTATTTATCTATATATTTATGCAGTAGTTTACTATTAAAAACCTTACAAAATATATTTATATAGTGGGTTTAGGCCTTATTCCAATAGGATTTAATGCTGTTGTATTGGTTCCCATCTCCCATATAAAATCCCACCAATACTGCCCGACACATACCAGTTGAGATCCAGAGAGACCATAATGGTTTCCATTAAAACCAACACAATTTCCATTATATCCATTAATTTCATTAGAATTTCTGTAATGATTTATCAGAACAGACGAAAGGTCACGTGAAATATTCAAACGACAAGAATGCATAGGAAGATTGCGTCTGCGTTAAAATATTGTTGTATTTTATTCACAAGGTTTAATTTTCAAGCTTGTAATTTTAATCGCATGTTTAATTGGCACATTCACTAAAACAGGCGTCATTATGGTTAAGCGACCTCTGACTTTATTAAGCAGCATTTATTCGTTTTGCAACAGGACGACGTTAATAGCAAGCATAATAATGTATGAAGGAGAAAATAAATTGTTATTAAAACATAAAACGTGACTTACCAAGCAAACTTGAGCTCTTCAAATAAACTGGTGCCCTTCAATCGAGAGGCCGGAAAGTGAGCGATTAAAGGAAATTCCGCCTTCTCCTTGCATGCGTCTTGTGGGCATTTTCCCTGAGATTATTGGATTTCATTCGCGTCAATCACACCTTTCACCAAATGTATTGGTCGAATGAGACGTCAATCTAGATTTATCGCAATTCCATTGGTTCGATCTTTCTCCATTCCGTAAACTTTTAATTCCCACCCCTCAGTGTTTACATCCGGGTCGTAATAATGGCACGCTTGTGAGAGCTACATGTGAGTTTCTGCATGAGGATATTTACACTGATCTACAAACAGTTTATAACGTAAGTACTGTCATGTTAGTTTTATGTATACGGCTGTTTGAAACTAAATGCTGTCTATTTAAAGGTAAAGTAAAAGAAACTTAGTACTAAAATAAATATGCTTTGCACGAAAACTGGTAACTGTTCATAAATGCATGTTTGTAAAACATTCGAGAGCTTGGCATTTCAAAGAAATGTGTGTTTTTAAATATCAAAACATTAAGATATGTATTGCTTTTCAGTTGTTGTGGCTATTTTTATTGCTTGTTTTATCTCATTTTAAGTAATATTGAGGCCCCACTGAATGTCTATTCTTGAGGCCCCTACTGGGCCCTCGACCCCTGGTTCAGAAACACAGATTTAGGTGGTCTGTTTAAACTAAATAGAGTTAAGGAGTTTGTTTAATTACTGAGATTTAAAAGTAGGTCATTGGTGAGAAATGGAGTCCATGGAGGAAGATTTCCCCCGAGGTGGCACACAAAAGACACAGGTGGACAAACCTGTGAAGTCCCATGAAGTGGACAATCTCTTTCAGGTATGTGATGATAGACAAGCAGTGACTTTTGTTTGAGTGATGACTGTACGTGCATGTAATGAATGTAATAAAATTGGTTTCAGTCACACGAACCAGAGGTTAAAAAGAAGAGAAAGACTGCGAAACACGATGATGGGAAGGATGTAAAAAGGCAGAAAGTGGATGCAGGGGGTTTAATGCTCAATACTGCCACCAGTGTGGAAATTCTTCATCTTCGGGTAGGTTAAAATGTGTATGAAAGACATAAATACAAAATCTAGAGATGCACCGATATTACATTTTTCCACCGATATCGATAGGCGGTTATTCGGGCCGATATTTGCCGATAGCTATAGTTTGGTGGTTATATTAACTTACATTAACTACATTTTCTGAATGTTTATTCATCATTCATATGATGACCATTAATATTGAACATTAAACTGGTGATGTTTCTTTACATTTTCTATCCACAGAGCTCAAATTCATTGCATTTTCCTGTTCTCTTTTGATTAGCAGGATATATCGGCCGTTATAAACTGATCGGTCAATAAAAACCAAATTTCACACTATTGGCCAATTTAAAACAGCCGATAGTGTGAAATTTGGTTTTTATTGACCGATATATCGGTGCATCTCTAGTAAAATACTTTTTTACAATACACCTACTTGCACTGCAATGTATGCAATTGTTTGTACATTTTTGATAATAATGCACTTCAAACTAGAGGTCGACCGATATGTGTTTTTTCAGGGTCGACGTTGATACCGATTATTAAAATAGCGCATTTAAGAATTACATTTCTTTGTCGGCAAATCGGCTTTTAAAATGACCGATGTCGAAAATCTGCCAAATGTTAAATATTTTCGAATTTTTCCATAATCGGCCAGATTGATAATCGGTCGACCCCCCTGCCCCGCCCCAATTTCAAAGATTAAACAAAGTTATGTTTAGTTTAGTTTAGTTTATTTAAATAAACACAAAAACTCATGTTAGTGTTACATTATCCTGCTCTTCTCTGTTTTTTAGAATCTGAAAGTTGGCACTCTCTTGCTGGGCTGTGTAAGGGAAGTTTTAGATTTGGAGGTAGTTGTGGGTCTGCCAAGTGGCCTTGTTGGTTACCTTCCGATCCACAACATCTGTGACACCTACACCAAGATCCTTGTTGACAAACTGGACTCTGAACACAGTTTGGAGGTAACATACAGTAGATATTGCATTTCCTTTCCACATTCCGTTTTTGTGCATGTGTCATATTAAACAATAATACAATATATTTTTGTGTTTTTCTCATTCGTAGGAAGTTGTCGCCCTCTCTGATCTTGTTGCTCCTGGAACTCTGGTCAGATGTGTTGTATCTTCTTTAGAGTCCCCTGTAGACGGCCATATTAGTCTTAAACTGTCAATCAACCCAAAAGAGATTAACAAGGGTTTGAGTGCGGGCGCCTTAAAACCTGGAATGGTGAGATCACACGCTTGGGATGGGTGTTTAAAAAATGTGTGCAGTTATTAACAGGATTAGATGATATGAATAAAACCGCAATAGTTCAGAGCATTCATAAATATTGATTCATAACATCATCATTATTTTTACATTTATTAGTAAGGTGAAATCAAACCCTCTTAATATTTTAGACGCTGAGCGGTTGTGTGGAGAGTGTGGAAGATCACGGATTCCTGGTTGACATCGGGATCAGCGGCACTAAAGCATTCCTGCCTAAAAAGAGCACGTTCTCGAAGCAAAGTGAGAAATCCAGATTCGAAAATCGCATTAGCTAGCTCTCGTGAGCTTATGATGTTGAGTGTTTGTTCATCTCAGATCTCAAGGTGGGCCAGTACGTGTTGAGCCTGCTTGAGGAAGTGAAGAACGAAGGGCGAGTGGTGCGCCTGTCTCTGGACCCAAAGGCTCTCGGTAAGGCTATTGCTGGGACTCAGCATGGATGGACGCTGGACAGTCTCCTGCCTGGCCTGCTTATCCGTGTGCGCATAAAAAAGGTACGAAAAATCCCTCACCTTAATTTTAAGTGCATTAGCATCTTTTATGAGACACTTAAATGCAGCTCGGATGTCCTCTCGTGGTAGGTGACTCCTCATGGGCTTCTTGTGGAGTATCTGTCATCTTTCAGCGGGGTCGTTGATTTTTTGCATATTGATCAAGACAAAGCTGCTAGCTACAAAGTGGGAGATGAGGTAAGGGATTTTAACCGTGTATTTAAACCGCATACATTTGTAGTGACGCATTTTCCCTATTTCCCTCTACTTTTTGAGCACATGGCTTTGGCCTGCAGTTTTTATCTGTGAAGTCTAATCTTCTGCGTTGCCCTCATTCCCAGGTCCTGGCAAGGGTTTTGTACGTTGAGCCCTCCAATCGGCTTGTCAGCCTTTCCCTGCGCAGCCATCTGCTGCCACCAGGGGGCATCACACTGGATAACTTCAGCAGCGAGCGAGTGGGTGAGGTTGTTGAGGGCTGTACGATGACTGCCGTACACCATCACTCTGGGGCATTGATGGAGATGCCCGACCATACAATGGCCTTTGCGCACGTAAGCACAGAACGCAAACATTGCTTCTATTGTTTAGTGTATTTTACAAATTGGTGGAAATTTGTTAAGATGTTTATGCATGATTTTATCTTAAAGTGACTTACAGCACAGTCAAATTATCCGTAATTGTGTTTCCTTGAAATCTTACCAATTGCCTTGGCATATGTAGTGGCACAAACTACTACTAATGTGCTGTTATCGTGACACTTTTCCTCGAAATTTTAATCTAGAAAAACCAAATGAAGGAGCCTAAAGAAGAATTCAACCCAAATCGTTTGCTGGCCAAGCCCAAACATGCTCTGAGAATCACAGATTACAGCCCAATGGAGCAAATGCACATGGTTTCACTACGCAAGTGAGTGTTTACATCTGTTTGTCAAGTTATACGTTTTTATATAATACAGAATTGTGACCATCTAGCTGCTGCGTTCATTTTTTTTAGTTGTTTAAATAATACATTTGTATTGTTTTTTAGGAGCACCATTGAAGTATCATTCTTCAGATACCAAGACATTAAAGTGGGGCAAATTGTTGAGGTGGGCAATAACACGAAACCAAATAAGATTTTTAAAATGTCACACAGTAGATGTAATGTGTCACAAACCTGTTTGTGTGTTTCAGGGCACAGTTATTAGTTTGCAGAAATACGGCATGTTTGTGAGGATTACGGACCACCTCAAAGGAATGATACCCTCGATTCACCTTGCCGACGTTACTCTAAAAAACCCAGAGAAAAAGTTTCACGAGGGCATGAAAGTCAAGTGCAGGGTAAGGCCTGTTTTTAGTCTTTACACATGAATTAAAGTTTTCTCTATTTTAGGCTATTATTATTTTGATGCTCTCTTAAAAATTAATTTTGATGTCCTTTTTTAAATGATAATAACTAATTGAATATCATTTTGTGTTTAGGTCTTAACCGTGGATGCAACTACTAAGCGACTGCACCTAACAAACAAAAAGGCCCTGGTGGAGTCCACGCTCCCCATCTTTAAATCCTACTCTGACGCGAAATTGGGCCGCGTCTCTCATGGTTACATTGTGTGCGTGAAAAAGTTTGGCTGCATTGTGCATTTTTACGGAGAAGTGAAGGGCTTGGTGCCTGTGAGGGAACTGTCCACAGAGCTTGTGGCTAATCCAGAAGATCTATTCTTTGTCGGTCAGGTCAGTGATAAGATGCACAGTGGTTCTGATTTGCTAAACACATGCCAGTATATTAAAGGGCACCTATTGTCCCATTCACGATTTTACATTTCCTTTGGTGTGTAAGTGTGTATTAGTACATGTTAACGATATGTTAAAGGTACATATGCCAAAGGAAACAATCACGCGGGTTATCGTTTTCAAAGTAAATCTTTTTTCTTGGACAACAACAAACACACGGATTGTAGGCCACAGTTTACTTTCTGAGATTGGTGATGTGGACAATACCGACATTATAATAATTCCTCCCGCTTCGCACTCACAGCCTGTAAGTTAGGTCATGTTAGCATTGCATTGTGAGCGAATCTTTCAAACATGGTAAGGAGCGTCACATTTCCGGCTGATGTCAGAGGTATTCAGGCCAATCACAACGTACAGATTAGCTGGCCAATCAGGGACAGCACTTTTCAGATTGATGACTTTTGTACAAAATGAATGATTTTGAGGAACGCAGGATATCTGAAGCTACCAAAATTTACGGTATGTGGAAAACCATAAACCACTCGTACACATTGTATTATACCAAATACACAAAGTAATGTTTTTTTTTTTTTTTTTTTTTTTGCAATGAAATAGGTGCCCTTTAATATATCAGTAAGGTCTTTGATAAATGCCTGTTATAATAAAATATGTTCACAAAAGAACAAAATGTTCTATGTTGCTGTGTTTAGTTAAAGGCATTGTAAGATTTTTGCCTTAAAGGGATAGTTCACCCAAAAATGAAAATAGTGTCATTAATGACTCACCCTCATGTCGTTCCAAACTCGTAAGACCTTCATTCATCTTCGAAGCGCAGTTTAAGAGGTTTTAGATTTAGTCTGAGAGCTTGTTGACCCTTCATTGAAAATCTACGTACGGTATACTGTCCATGTCTAGAAAGGTAATAAAACATCATCAAAGTAGTCCATGTGACATCAGTGGGTCAGTAAGAATGTGTTGAAGCATCGAAAATTTGGTCCAAAAAAAAAAAATGTAACGACTTTATTCAGCATTGTCTTCTCTTCTGCGTCTGATGTGAAACGCACGCGCGAGACTAAAGTCACGTGACTGCAGTGAGGCGGATGACGTGTTATCCTCAGACATGTTTGCAAAGTTTTTTTTTTTTTTTCAAATTTACAGCATGAGTCTCCCTCAGACTGTAAACACAAAAAAAACAGCTGGGGCGCACCAGATAACACGTCAGACGCATCGTATGTCATCCGTGTCATTGCAGTCACGCGCATGCGCTTCACAACAGACGCGGAAGAGAAGACAATGCTGAATAAAGTCGTAACTTTTGTTATTTTTGTACCCAAATGTATTTTTGATGCTTCAATATATTCTAACTGACCCACTGATGTCACATTGACTACTTTGATTATGTTTTATTACCTTTCTGGACATGGACTGTATACCGTTAACTAGATTTTCAATGAAGGGTCAACAAGCTCTCAGACTAAATATAAAACATCTTAAACTGTGTTCTGAAAATGAACGGAGGTCTTACGAGTTTGGAGTCATTAATGACACATTTTTGTCATGCAGCTGAATATGTTTAGTTCACAGTAATTAATGCTATTAATGTTTTTCTTGCAGGTCGTCCAAGCCAAAGTTTTAAATTGTGATGTAGCAAACGAGAAACTGCTCTTATCCTTCAAGGCCGTAACTGAGGGCGATGTAAAGGAGGCACAGACGGCAAAGTTTGATTTTGAAGTCGGAAAGGTAATTTTTTTTTTAGAAAGCAGTAGATCGCAAATTCTTTAAATGATTACATTTTATTAGTTTTTGCAACTAACTTCATTTTTCTTTCCCTTTAGATGGTTGATGTAAGAGTGCGCCACAAAGTCCTGGATGGCCTGGAAGTCTCCATTCTACCCGAAGGGACGCCGGCTTTTCTACCCACGGTGCATCTCTCTGATCACGTGACCAACTGCATGAATTTGTGGGAAGCGCTGGAGGAGGGGGACGACATCTCCAATGCAGTGTGCCTCAACAAGTCAACAAAGGGTGTTGTATCCTCGCATAACCTTTGTTAATGAGTTACTTGTTTGGGTTTTTTGTATTTTTCATACCCATAGGTTTCAGACCTCCTGATACAATCGTTCAGTTCTCCTTAACCTATAAAACTATTCAGATCCTTACCAAGAAACCTTCAATAAAGGCCTGTCTAGAGGATGGAGGCGTTCCTAAAGCATTCTCAGAGCTGCATG
The DNA here is from genome assembly GCF_027580225.2 of Misgurnus anguillicaudatus. NCBI lineage: Eukaryota > Metazoa > Chordata > Actinopteri > Cypriniformes > Cobitidae > Misgurnus > Misgurnus anguillicaudatus. The sequence goes on along the minus strand of NC_073339.2, from coordinate 9,893,546 downwards.
TGGGTTTGCAGATGGTGGGTTGGGTGAAGAACGTCATGACTTACGGAGTCTTCATCAGCTTTCCTCACGGTCTCTTCGGCCTCGCCCCCAAAGCTGTACGTGGATTTTATGTGTTGCTTGATTTGTCGTCAATTTACACAAAGCTTTTTGAAAGCATTGTCGATGTAAACTTGATGTGTTTCGGTCTCACAGGCCATGGGTGAGCAGTTTATCAAGGACACCTCTGAAATCTTCGCTATTGGACAGACGGTGGTCGCTAAGGTGACCAATCTGGATGAGGAGAAGAAAAGGTTTCTGGTCAGTCTTAAGGTGTCAGAATTAATCCCTGAAGATGACGCCCAAGACAGACTGATCCAGGGCCAAAAGGAAAGGAGGGCCATAGCTGAGATGGTGACAGGCAGAGGTATGATTTTCCCACTTTTAAAGGGAATAGGGCATGGAATGATCCCTTAAAATGAAACCTAGTGTCCTAGTATTGCCTATTATAAGATATGTTTCTGTGTCTTTTCAAGGTGAATCTGACCTCCTTCAGCAGCTTGCATCTGTGTCAGTCGGAGATAAAATGAAGATGGTCGTGGAAGATACCAGAGAAGACGGCTCGGTCACACTGACCTCAGATCAGCTCAGTGAAGCCACCGTATTGGCACCCAAATATCACACAACAGGTGAGGATATTGAACTGAATTAATGGTATGAAGTTCATGGGTTTGATTCTCAGGAAACACACGTACTGTTAAAAATGTAAACCTTGAATGTCCGTAAGTTGCTTTAGATAAACTCATCAGCCAAATGCTTAAATCTGAAGTAAGTGTAGAAAGTTGGTGAACTACCGTCTTTTTTAAAATCCGATCAAATTTGTGTTTTAGGAGTGAATGTGACTCCAGGTTTCAAGCTCACGGCTGTTGTGCTTCACGTCAACCCTTTGAAATCTCAGGTCATTGTGTCGCTGTTGCCAAAGTTGACCGCAAAGAGAAAAACTGTGAGTACAACTCTGCTTTTAATATATAAAAGGGAAATTTCACTACTTTTTAAAGATTTTTAAGATGTCAAATAAATCTTTGGTGTCCCCAGAGTCTGTATGTGAAGTTTTATCTCAAAATATCATATGGATAATTTATTATAGTGTGTTAAAATTAGTGCTGTCAGAAGATTAATCACGAATAATCGCATACAAAATAAAAGTTTGTGTTTGCATAATATATTGGTTTGTGTTGTGTGTAATTATTATGCATGTATGAATACACACACACACACACACACGTATACATCTAACAATAAATATCAATTATATCAAAATCTAAATAAATATATATACTAGCGCTGGGCATAGATTAATCTAGATTAATCTCATACAATAAAAGTAATTTTTGCATAACATATGAGTTTGTGCTGTGTTTAACTATTATGTATATATATATATACACACACATGCATATATGCATTTAAGAAACTTTTACATGTGTGTGTGTGTGTGTGTGTGTGTGTGTGTGTGTGTGTGTGTGTGTGTGTGTGTGTGTGTGTATATATACATAATATTTACACACATCATATATTATGCAAACAATAATTACTTTTATTTTGTATGAGATTAATCTATGCCCAGCCCTAATATATATACATGTTAATGTTTTTAAAATACATGCATCCATGTGTGTTTATTTATATATACAAAATAATTACACACAGTGCACACACATATATTATGCAAACACAAACTTTTATTATGTATGCGATTATAATCTTTTGACACCCCTAGTTAAAATTGCCACTTTGTAGTTGTGAGCAAAATGTGCTGTTTTGTGTGTGTCCTTTATAATGCAAATGAGCTGATCTCTGCACTAAATGGCAGTGCTTTGGTTGGATAGTGCAGATTAAGAGGCAGTATATCCCCTTCTGACATCACAAGGGGAAACAAATTTCAATTACCTATTTTTTCACATGCATGCAGAGAATGGTTTACCAAAACTAAGTTTCTAGGTTGATAAAAGCACTGAGGACCCAATTATAGCGCTAAAACTTTGAAAAAGTCTGATTTTCGTGGTCACCTTTAATATGCATTTTTATAAATTTTATAACATTTTTGATTTTGTTGTCTTCGTTCAGCTGCGTCAAGGCTCGGAGCTCGCTGCCACAATCCAGTACATTGACGAAGACTTCGCCGTCATCTCATTGGATGATACCGGTCACCTGACCGTCATCCCCACCAAGACTCACTTAAACGACTTCATCAACTTGGAATCAAAGAAGTACTCGGTCGGTTTCTGTCTGAATGTGACCGTGGAGGACCCGAGCTGTGAGGAGTTGGGAGGGCTTCCTCTCGTAGTGTGCAAAGGCCAGGACGAGCACGCCAAATCGAAGGGCAAAGGCTCAGCACAAGCCCACAGTCTTGGGGCGGTAGTGACCGCTAAAGTCACGAAGGTGAAACCCCTGGCTGTACTCGTGACGTTGCCGACAGGGATCACAGGAAGCATCCACGTGTCCGAGATAGAGGAGTCGCCTTCGGTCGGCAGCTTTCCCACATCATCCCTGAGGGTCGGGACGGAGGTCCAAGCCAGGGTGATTGGAGGACACGCAGTTCGCGGTCACAGGTATAATGCTACGTTGCAACATTTATGTCATATTTACAGACTTTAATGTTGTCATGAAAAATAGGAAAATATAAATGCATGATTTAGTGATGTGACTCAGTTTGAGGTGTGTAGTCTTCAAAACACTGATTTTAATGAGTTATATAAACATGTTTGCTTTCTCAACAGGTTTTTGCCAGTGACTCATTCCAGTTTTAAGTCCGCCCTTCCTGAACTTACACTTTTGCCAAGGTACATGTTTGTTCATACAACAGTTCTCTTTACATAAAAAGAAAATATGATCGGTATTGCCCACATATTGAGGTTTGATAAAGAAACAATAAGGGAATGAGTTTGGGTTTGAAGTTACTCCTGGTCATGTAAATTTGAATATTTTGGAGAAATGTGCTCAAAGTTGCCATCTTTTTCAGTAAACTAAAAAATGCAGGCACACAAACCGTGGACAAAGTGAAAAACTACAAACCTGGTGATGAGATCATATGCTTCCCATCAAAGGTAACTGAAATAATCATAAAAGGCGAAATGATAATGCAAAAGCGGTTTAACTAACCGGTGCTTTGTTTCTTAGTACAACTCACAATCGAAATGCTTGGAAGTTCAAGTCAAGCCCAACATCCTGGGGACAGTTGAGCTGTTGGCTATGATTAGCAAACCTGGGGTGAGTCTTCTGATGACTTTATCATTTTATATTTCTTATCCAGCATGTACTGTATATGGGTGCTTTCAAGTTGTATAGACGGTTTCATCGAACGCACGTGCGGTGACGCGATACGCGTCTAGTCCGAACTTTACTTCCGGTTTCAGTTTTTTAATGGTCTGACTAGTTGCTAAACTGAACTCTTGAACAAATACCTTGTCGAAAAAAAAATATATTTTGGTTGCTTAGGTAATCTAAGTGTTGGTTATTTTTCTTGTTATATAATAAACTACGTTTATAGTACTTTGTTGTTATTTATTCTTTGCGGAGTTTACCGGAAGTTACGTGCGGACCACGAAAGCCGCTTGTTTATGTTGTTACTGCTGAAACAGTCTATACTCAGGGATTCAAACCCATTATGTTGCACCAACAGTTAAGCACAATTTATACTTCTTTGTCGAGTTTATGGTGTTGCATACCATATGACGTAGCCTGATGCGCACATCCCCACCTCCTGCGTCATTCTACACAGACTGCAAGTACTGTGATTGGTCTGCAAGAACCCCTCCCTTAGGTAAAAAAAAGCCGATATATAGCGTAACAAGCTTTTCTGTTTCGAACAGTAAAAAATAAAAACAACGAAGTTGAGGAGCGACATTTTACAACTCGTAGCAAAAGTCATCTCCCATCACTGCTGATACTCCTAAGAACAACGTACACAACAAATTGCTGCTGCTTCAGCTTTTGGCTTGATTTTGTAGGTAACACCAGTAACATCCCCGTTGACATTGTCTACTAGCAGTTTTCATGTAGATGTGGACAAGTATAACGAAATATAAGCATATCACAGCATTGATCTACTCGCCTCCCATCACCGTGATGCCCAGTCGATGTCTGGCCAGCGACCACCAACCGCTTCCCTTTAATTTCTAAATTTTTTTTAAAGGGACACTCTACTTTTTTTGATAAATGCTAATTTTCCAGCTCCCCTAGAGTTAAACATTTGATTTTTACCGTTTTGGAATCCATTCAGCTGATATCTAGGTCTGGTGGTACCACTTTTAGCATAGCTTAGCATAATCCATTGAATCTGATTAGACCATTAGCATCGCGCTAAAAAATAACCAAAGAGTTTTGAATTTTTTCCTATTTAAAACTTGACTCTTCTGTAGTTACATTGTGTACTAAGACTGACGTAAAATTAAAAGTTGCGATTTTCATTGCGCCTGCTGCAACCATGTTACGGCAGCAAAGTCCTTGATTATTATGCCAGAATGAGAATATAGTCCTAGCCATATCTGCCTAGAAAATTGCAATTTTTAAATTTCCGTCGGCCTTATTACACGATGTAACTACAGAAGAGTCAAGTTTTAAATAGGAAAAATATCAAAACTCTTTGGTTATTTCTTAGCGTGACGCTAATGGTCTAATCAGATTCAATGAATTATGCTAAGCTATGCTAAAAGTGCTAGCGCCAGACCCGGAGATCAACTGAATGGATTCCAAATCATTAAGATTCAAATGTTCAACTCTAGGGGAGCTGGAAAATGAGCATATTTTCAAAATAAGTGTTGTGTCCCTTTTAATATGTAGTATTTTTCTACTGGATTGCCTAAGTTTGCCCAGTGACAACCATCCACTTCCTTTAACTTTTCATTTTAAAAATTGACGGCACAACAGTAACAAAAAATATAATTGGTTCTTGCATTGTGGCTAGTTGTCCATTTTCTTAAAAGAAAAATCCAGATAATTTACTTATCACCATGTCATCCAAAATGTTGATGTCTTTCTTTGTTCAGTCGAGAAGAAATTATGTTTTTTGAGGAAAACATTGCAGGATTTTTCTCATTTTAATGGACTTTAATAGAACCCAACATTTAATACTTAACTCAACACGTAAAAATTTTTTTCAATGGAGTTTCAAAGGACTATAAACAATCCCAAACGAGGCATAAGGGTCTTATCTAGCAAAACGATTGTCATTTTTGACAAGAAAAATAACAAATATACACTTTTAAAGCACAACTTCTTGTCTAGATCCGGTCCAGCGCGACCTTAAGTAAATGCGTATTGACGTAGGGAGGTCACGTGTTACATAAATAAAACGCACATTCGCGGACCATTTTAAACAATAAACTGACACAAAGACATTAATTAGTATCAGTTGACATACAACAACGTCGGAACGGTCCTCTTTCAACACACTTGTAAACACTGGGGCGAAGTTTCGCGTTCATCTTCTGTGACCTCTTGACGTCATGACGTATTGCGTGCGGGGACATGCTAGCGCATCACGACCGGATCTAGATGAGAATTCGTGCTTTAAAAGTGTAAATTTGTTATTTTTCTTGTCAAAAATGACAAACGTTTTGCTAGATAAGACCCTTATGCCTCGTTTGGGATTGTTTATAGTCCTTTGAAACTCTGTTGAAAAAAACTGTTAAGTGTTGAGTTAAGGGTTAATTGTTGGTGTCTATTAAAGTCCATTAAAATGAGAAAAATCCTGCAATGTTTTCCTCAAAAAACATAATTTCTTCTCGACTGAACAAAGAAAGACATCAACATTTTGGATGACATGGTGGTGAGTAAATGATCTGGATTTTTCTTTTAAGCAAATTGAATATTCCTTTAACTTTTAATTTGTTCTTACAGCAAGTTAAACACCCACAGAAGCTCTTTAAACCTGGAGAGGCCGTTTCAGCAAAGGTGGTTGGAAATAACCCTCACAGGAGCGGTCAGCTTTCCCTGTCACTCACTGGTAACACATACAGATTTATCATTTAAGATATTAAGTATAAGTAATGAATGTTTTTTTTCTTTTAAAACATTGAGATCGTTGGTGGTGCTTATGCCACCGTGACGCACGTCGCGACCATCCCTCGGGTGTCTTTAGCATTTCCTGTGTGTGTCGTTACTGTAGGGACGTGCAAGCTGGAGCAAGGATCGGTCGTCATGGGGATGGTTTGGAAAGTCGAGCCTGACAAGGGACTGTTTGTCAAACTTCCGTTTGGGAATTCGGGGTTTGCGTCTTTGATGGATCTCTCTGACGCATACGCAGACAACCCGCTGGAGGCTTACAAAGAGGGACAAGTTATCCGGTGAGTCAAAACATGACCTAGTTAAAATGATTTATACATATGTGACCCTGTCTGTGAAATCCAGGCCAAAGTCTGATTATAATCTAATAATGAGATGGCGAGCATCAAAGTTTGATTTCACATCGATTTCAATCTTTGACATGACCTTACTTAGTCAATATTAAAGATATCAAGGTTGTGTCATCATAATAGGTTTTTGTTTAAGTTGAATATGTTTTTTTGTGTGTGTGTTTTGTTCAGGTGCTGTATGATCGGGGAAGAAAAGGGACATTTCGATGTTTCACTACGTCCTTCTAGGTATATAAACGGCTGACAAAATAAGATGAAATCTTGCAAATGTTAATCACTCAATCATTTTTTGTATTGATGGCATTTTCTAGGTTCATTTAACAGTTTGATTAGTTTATATTTTAGCCAACCGCCGTTTGAAACAACCCAATATTCTTTGCAGAATAAATAAGGACCAGCAAATCAATCTTAAAGACCCGGAAATTCAATCTGTTGCTGACATAAAAGAGGGTCAGATTATCAGAGGATATGTGAAAACCGTTGGGGATGAAGGCATATTTGTGAGGTAAAATGATACTTTACACTACTTTTTGGTCATTTTGAATAATGCTGTTTTAGTCTCTAAGTATTACACATATATATATTTGTTTTAAAGGTTATCCAGGACCCTTGACGGAAGAGTACAGTTTCAACACGCTACAAAATACTTCATGAACGATCCTAAAATAATTTCCAAATACATTACCCAGAATGCATTGATATCCGCCAAGGTTCTCAGGTACGCATGGTGCAAATGTAATTATGTGTATGTAATAGGGCTGCATGATATTTAAGGAAAATGTCATATGCTTTGACTTGTTAAATAATGGGACGTATAGTACAATAATGCTTTTAGTTTGTAAAAACGGTATTACTTTACAATAACGTTGTATTAGTAAACATAACTAAATGCATTACTAACATAAACAAACTATGGACAATATAGTTTCTCAATGTTTGTTCATTCTTGTTAATGTTAGTTTATGTTGATAAAATTATTTGTGTTAGTTACAATGTTTGATTAAAAAACAAAATGTATTAGTAAATGCCGAAATTAACATGAACTAAGATTAATAAATTATATAGAAGTATTGTTCGTTGATAGTTCATGTTAGGTAATGCATTAAAGACACACTCCACTGTTTTTTAAAAAATGCTAATTTTCCAGCTCCCCTAGAGTTAAACATTTAATTTTTACTGTTTTGAAATCCATTCAGCTGATATCCGGGTCTGGCGTTAGCACTTTTAGCATAGCTTAGCACAATCCTTTGAATCTGATTAGACCATTAGCATTGCGCATAAAAAAATAACCAAAGAGTTTGGATATTTTTCCTAATTTAAAACTTGACTCTTCTGTAGTTACATTGTGTACTAAGACCGACGGAAAATTAAAGTTTCGCTCTTTTAGGAAGATATGGCTAGGAACTATGTTTTATACTGTAAAAGAAGTTACTCTGGTTAATGTGTGGTCTTGTAATTAGTTTGCAGTCATAAATACTGCAAATAAATGCATTTATAAATAGATTTATTATACTATGTAACGCTGCACAGTACTGCACAAATATCAAAAACTTGAATTAGGGCTGTCACAATGATTGAATAACCGTCTCATCGCAGTTGTTTGGCTTCATCGCGATGATTTCAGATCACCACAATGATTGCACATCTCTCTAAAAACACAAGGGGGTGCTGCAGCATCTGTATTAATGAGACTATATCAGATTACTTTTAAATATGTGTTATGTGTATTAATATTTACTGCCAGATAAACCTAGCAAAAGATTTAATTTAAATAATCACAACAATGTGTGAAAATTATTTCATGAACAAACAAAAAAATGTATGAGGATTAAATTTCAAAGCAATAAAACAGGCAATTAATCGCCATATCCGTCACAATTTGTTACACAATCAACTGTCAACCAAATTTTATCGTGACAGCCCTAACTGGAATCTTGATTTTATTTGGTTCATTTTCTAATTTTCTCGAAATTAAATGGCTATTCTTGCTATATGACTGAAGCTTCCTGTTTCTGTCTGATTCAGTGTGAACACAGAGAATGTCCACGTACTCCTCTCACTTCTCACAGAGGACACTGGGAAACCAGATATTCTCCCAGAATCCCTCGAGCTGCCACTGCGTCTGATGGGGGAGGAGAAGGAAAAACACGACAAAAATACAGTCAAGAGGAAGCGCACTTCCTCTGAGAGCCAGGTGTGTGGGTGTGCTTTTGCGTCTGTGATGTTAGTTAAAGTGACATATTATGCAAAATCCACTTTTACAAGTTACAAAAAAAAAATCATTTTTAATTCCCATTAAACCAAAGCAGTCTCATTAGACATGCTCTTTTGATTCCCTTATCAATGTGATGTCACACTAACAAAGCCCTACCCATAGCCACTGACTGACTGGTTAATTTTACCCAAAAGCTTTTCTAAATGTGTTTGTTAGCCTGTTGTAGCATTAATGCGCTAAAGATACTATTGCCCCAGACTGTATTCATTGGAATCAAATCTGTTTTTAACCGAAAGCAGTAGCTCGTTTGCATTTAAAGGTACACGCATTAAAGCAGCACTTTTTTGCTCCCGCCCAAATAGGGGCATTTTTGACACGCTATGACACATGATCTGTGTGGTATTTTGAGCCAAAACACCGGAGACTTATATTACATCTTGTAAAAATGGGCATAAAATGTGCCCTTTAAAGGTGCAGTGTGTAATTTTTAGTAGGATCTCTTGACAGACATGCAAAATAATATACAAAACTATATTATCAGGGGTGTATGAAGACTTTTTTAAAATGAACTGTTATGTTTCTATTACCTTAGAATGAGACGTTTTTATCTACATACACAGAGGGTCCCCTTGGACGTGGAAGTCGCCATTTTGTGCCACCATGTTTCTACAAAAGCCCTTAACGGATAAACTTTTTTACTAAGTTTTCTCCGATGATGACATGTTTTTCCGGTGGCAGCTGCCATAGCTTCTCTATACGTTTCAAAAGCGAGGGGTGAGCAGTGGACTGAGCCGTTAATTGCATTTCGCAACCTCACCACTAGATGCTGCTAAAATTTACACACTGCACCTTTAAGTTAAACGATAATCGAGCATTTTTTGTAATTGTTCTTAAATTATATATAATGTCCCCCTCTATATTCTTTGAAGTCCCCATGTTATTTTTGCTTTTAGTATTAGTATGTTGAACACAGAGGAAGATATTTTGAAGTATGTTTGTAACAAAAAAGATCAGAACATAAGTTCAGATCTGGGGCACCATTCACTTCCATAGTAGGAAAATTATTATGAAAGTGAAGATCTGCTTCTGTGAAAATGGTACTAAACCTGTGGTTTCGTTCCACAGCAACAAGATAAAGATGAACAAAAGGTAAAAAAGAAAAAGGTTTGTGTGGTGGAAAGTGTGGAAGAGACCACCACTTTGAAAAAGAAGGGAAAAAAGAAGAAAAGGAAAGGGAAGACGGATGACAGTGACAGCGGTGTCGAGGTGTTCTTCAGAGAAGATGACGAAACCGAGTCCAGTAAACCGTCTGAGGAGGTAAAGTTAATTTCATCTGTTTTCAGACCTTGCACAGGAGTGTGTGGTATCACGTGTGTCATGGCTTTTCCTCTGCTGGTTGTTTAGAAACAGAAGAGACCTGACTGCAAGGAACGGCTGAAGGGATTATCTGGTTTCTCCTGGGACTCCACGTTGAGCTCTTTAACACCTGCAGTCACGGGAGACCATGCCCAGGAGTCCAGTGATGATGAGCAAGAAGACCAAAGCAAGGTGAGCTCACACACAAACTTACTTGAAATTAAATAAGATGATTTTAATGTGCAAAGGTTGTAGGTGAATCCCAGCAAACACACATTTGGATAATTGTCTGCTAAATCCGAACCCGTAGATTGATATTCGGATGTGTTTTTGAAAAGTTTAACTGTATGTGGGTGATTCTCACGAAAACTTGGTTTTAAAAATGACAAGCATGAAAATGTAAAAATTGCTTACATTTACTTTTTTTCCCACCAGACATTGAAAAACAAAGTCTGGAGTAAATGGGAACATTAATTTAAAAACTTTTACTTATCATTTAACACTTTGTAACATAATTTAAAAAATTAATCCCATTACCGCAACAGTCAGAAAACATCAACACATTTTCAAAATGACATGACAAACCTGAAAGAACATAATTTGGAGATTCTGCACATGCATTTAAAATCAAAGTATTATGCTTCTATTAATTAAATTAACATTTAATAAGCATCTGTTGCGGTAATGATAATCAAAATGTCGTGTAAGCATTCTGACAAGACAATATTTCAAATTAACTCTAAAAAAATGATCTTACCTGGTAGCCATCTTGAAGTAACTGGTCCATGTGCTTGGTCACTCAAAATCAAACTTTATTAAAATTCTGTATGTGTGCTTAAACTGTTCTCAAAAAGTGTTGCGGAGGATGAGAACATCAGGCATGGACACATCATTTTCCTAATTTTTCTTCATTATTATTATACATGAATATTCAGTAAATATTTTTTCTATCATCTAAAGTAGTCTAGCATCTTTTTAAACATCCATTTATTTTTTTCTTAATATTTTTGTGTTAATTTGATTAAATTACAACATAACGCATGTTCAAACACAGCCGGACACATTGCGGTAATGAGAATTTCAGCAGCAAATGAGATAAAATTTCCAATTATAAATTCTTATGTTGAAATCACACATTGTGCAAGGTAGTAGTGTTGTCACGATACCAAAATTATTGCTTCGATACCGATACTATGTCAATGGTTTCGATTCCGATACTTTTTCGATACTTTTTCTGAAAAGGGAGAAACACTCTCAAATCTCATTGCTGTGCTTTATATTAAAAACAGGACAACATTCTAATCATTTATTACACGGCTCTCTGGAATGCTTGATTCTGATTGGTCAGTTGAGACATTTGCAGGTTCGTTCTTTTCAAATAATAACCGCTCCAAATTAATAACGCATAGCCGGACTACTTGCACGAGTGAAATCGCTCGCGCCAATAAAGATCAATAAAGATTACTGTCTGTTTGGCGCCGTCTTGTGACAAACACTGGACAGCCACGACGGGACACGGACAGCTTGAGCCTGAACCTGACAAAATAGAGCATGACAGCTACGAAGCCAACACACACAAAAATACAGAATGGGGATTAAAACTTCTCAAAGACTGGCTAAAAGAGAAGAAATGGAGACAGACAAGTATGAAGCAGCGGATCTTAATAAGGTATTACGATCATTTTATGCATCTGTGCAAAGTTTCGCGGAAGGATAAAAATGTTAATTTAAAAAAAATATGCCAATAAAATGTTTAAAATTCATATTCATGTCCAGTTTTTTTTCTTATGTGGCAAGTAGCCGTGTAATAAGCGGGATAATGTAGAGGCAGCCGGTAGTTATTGGGAAATAAGCCCCTTCAGTGTGATACAAGACCCTCCGCTTCGCGTCGGGTCCTGATCACACTGTCGGGGCTTATTTCCCAATAACTACCGGCTGCCTCTACATTATCCCTTACATAACACACTAATAAATTAACATATATGAACAGCAGATATATTAAACATTTATGCAAAATATAAGATATATCAAAATATAAAAAATAAATTAGAGCAATGGCATTCAAGGTAAAAAAAAAAGAATAATTTTTGCAGCATTATCTGAGTTTTTCTCTAGTGAGCATTAGCATAGTAAAAAAGATAAACAAGTACTTAAACAAATGCATTGCTTTTTGTTTGTTAATGTTAATACATTAACATTTATATGATAAACAGATTATAGTGTAAATATGAAAATATACCTCACTGAACGACATGAGGGTTAATAAATGACGTGTTTTTGTGAACTTAAAGCACAACAGTATCTGGGTTCATTTACTTTTTACCACAGTAGAAGTATTTTCTTGTCAGCTAAAATGCTGTCTAATTTCCTAAGTCTGATAACTGTGAGGCGATTGTATTAACTTGGGTCATTACAGGCAAAACGTGACCACACGCATATCAACAACAATTTGGAAAGTCTAGAATTAATAGTTTGGGATGATTATCAATCTCTCGTCGGCGTGTCGGTCCTTCAGTGCTTTGCTAGCGCCGTTAGCACGCGGCTCTGTAGCAACGCATATTTGGCTTACTTCACTCGTGTCCTTCGGGTTCGCATGTTTATTTGACTCACATCCGAAAAAACCTCCACACAGCAACACTGCTTGGCTTTCTTGTACTGTTAAACCAGAGCGGACGAGACGAGGAGAGGAGGCGGAGCACTGTATTCACGTGCACTGTGTGTGCGGCGCCGTTTAAAAGAAAGAGAGAGAGAGAGAGCGTGCAGCTGGTGTTTGCAGAGTTACATAAAAAACAACTCGCAGCTCGTCTCGGAGTATCGATTCCGCGGGACACGAGTATTGGAATCGTTTTAAAATTTCAGTATCGATATCTATCGAAATATCGATAATTTTGACAACACTACAAGGTAGATCACAGTATTGTGTTAATTCTGATGCTTTTTAATGTTACTATATTACACATTTTAAAGTTAAATCATTAGTGCCGTGGTGTTTCAATGGTTTCGTGAGAATCACCCATGTACTGTATTCCTGAGTTGTGATTGGATGATCAGTGTTGTCTATAAAACTACTACAAATGGTCCATTTTAATGTGCCGGTGTTGCTTAGCAACCATGACTTTATTCATATTGCTACTAATAATAAATCAGACTTTTTATTAAACATGGACTGCTTTCGCCACATTCCTTTTGCTCATGCTGGTCCTAAAACCATCTTCACCCATGGTAAAATCCTCATAACGCACACTTTTGTTATAATAATTAATATAATGTTTTTGGTGTAATCATCTCATCCAATTCTTCAGACCGCGAAGAAGTCCCGTAAAGAACTTCTGCAGGAGCAGCAGACCGCGGAGCAGCAACTCGGCAAGCTGGAGGCGGAGCTTATGGATCCGTCGGCACGTCCGGACAGCGCGGCTGCGTTCGAGCGGGTGCTCCTCTCATCCCCAGACAGCTCGCTCCTCTGGCTGCAGTACATGGCTTTTCATCTGCAGGCCACGCAGATCGAGCAGGCACGAGCCGTCGCGGAGAGAGCCCTTAAAACCATCTCCTTCAGGTATAAAGGGAGACTGGGATCGTACAGCTTTATCATACCCAAGTCATATGGACTGCTGTAGTATATTAAATTGTTGTTTGTACTTAATGTAATATAATATGCATAGAAGGTTCAATACTGGCTCCAGGTCTCAGTCAGTGAATTATTTTTGTGTTTGTTTGTGCGTTCATGGATTTTAATTCAATTCGGGTTTCAAATTTAATTAGAATTCGTTCCACTAATTGAAATAAATGATTGTTTACGTAGAGAGGAGCAGGAGAAGCTGAACATATGGGTGGCCATGCTGAATCTGGAGAACATGTACGGCACAGAGGAGAGTTTGCAGAAGGTTTTCGAACGGGCCATTCAGTACTGCGAACCCCTGCCGGTGTACCAACAGCTGGCCGACATTTATGCCAATTCGGACAAGATCAAAGTGAGAATTATTCCTAATGAGTACTGATACTGTATATTCTGGCTAGGAGTGTGTTGTGTTATGAATCTTCGGCACATCACTTGTACATAATGTAAAGATGTCGTGCCTAGTAGTAATGGCCATATGAATAGTAAACGGTATCACATGGTGCAAGCCCTTTATTCTGGCTAATATTATTGTATTCATGTAAATGCTGATGTTGGGTGTACAGTGCTACTATGCATATGTATTATTTTTGCCTGTTAAAAAAGCTTAACCATATTAAATATTTCCATTCAATGGCAAGAACAGTATTGCGAAATTTGAAGTGGTAAAAATAAGCTTTCATATCAGCTTTTAATGCAGATAATGAATAATACAGTGACAGATTGATTATATGTGCCAAATTTCGAGAGGAGATAGAGAGCAGATGGTTTTTAACAATGCGGATTGTAGATAAGACATTGTGACTGCACTGTTTTGTGTATTTGTGTAGGAAGCGGAGAGTCTTTATAAAAGCATGGTGAAGCGCTTCAGGCAAGAGAAAGCCGTGTATCAGAGTTACGGCAACTTTCTGCTGCGCCAGGGCCAGAGCAATGCTGCCAATGCCCTCCTCCAGAGGGCGCTACAGAGCCTGTCCACCAAAGACCGTAAGCTTTAACGTTTTTCATATTTATTATATTGTACTTCTACCATATTTATACATATGATGCTTTTTTAACATATGCTAAATACATTTTCGAGTAAGTAAAGCTTTATTAAATGTATATTTTAAATAGTTTTAACCTTCATATGTTAAAGGAAAACACCACCATTTGTCAATTTTTTTTATGTTTTTACCTCAACTTAGACGAATGAATACATATCTATCTTTTTTCAATGCGTGCATTTAATCTTTGTACAGCACGTCATGAATGTGTTAGCATTTAGCCTAGCCCCATTCATTCCTTAGGATCCAAAGAGGGATGAACTTAGAAGCCACCAAACACTTCCATGTTTTCCCTTTTTAAAGACTGTTACATGAGTAGTTACAGTAAGTATGGTGGCACAAAATAAAATGTGGCGGTTTTTTAACTCTTTCGCCGCCATTGACGAGATATCTCGTCAATTAAGAGAAAACGCTTCCTCGCCAATGACGAGATTTTCCGTCTTTCCGCAATACCGCTATTACTTAAACAACCCGGAAGTAGCGCCTCACGTGAAAGAGAAAGAACTCCGTGTATGTTTTAAAGATCGCTCTGCATGTGATCTCTATCAAAAGTTAAAAATTGAATTATCTCAGCTTTTTGCTCAAAATTGTGTTTTTGAAGAAACCTACCCATGTTTGAGAGGTTATTACAAGAGAACTAATGAAGGTAGGATGAAACGTTTTTTTTTTTTGTTTTGTTTTTTTTAAAGCAGAGGGTCTGTTCTTTCATCTGATATATTGATTGTTTATATATTTAAAGAAGATCATTTTCTGGAAGGCATTAAACTTTTGCGAAAATCATGAAAAATGCTGGCGCTGGCTGGCAACTTTTTTTAAAAACGCTGGCGGGGAAAGAGTTAAAGAAGATAATACATGAGAACTGTATTGTATGGCGGAAGAGCACCCAGTTTGCAGCACCCCGACCCCGGCATGCAGCAACATCATCACTCCTGACTACTCCCCCTCTCGCTCAAACTTCCGTCAATATTACTGCGCCCGAGGTCGAAGTGCTGAAAACCAAGTGCTCCTCCGCCATACAACACAGCCCTCATTTTTTTCCACTTAAAATATGGCCACGTTTTATTTTGTGCCACCATACTTACTTATGTAACTACTCATGTAACAGTCTTTAAAAAGGGAAAACATGGAAGTGTTTGGTGGCTTCTAAATTCATCACTGTTTGGATCCTAAGGAATGAATGGGGCTAGGCTAAATGCTAACACATTCACGACGCACTGTACAAAGATTAAGTGTACGCATTGAAAAAAGATGGGGATTTATCCATTAATCTAAGCTGAGGTAAGAACATAGTAAAATATTGAAAATTGTGGTGTTTTCCTTTAACATATTTCAAAACGTATTTCAGGGGCAATAAATACATTTCTAATGTTACAAGCCATATTGCAAAAAAATATATTTTACTGGCAAAAATATAAAAGTCTGTATAAAATGTATACGTATGTATAAAATATTTAAAATTATAAGTATATTTAAATCTTTTCAAACCTGTTATGTTTACAGATTTGTAACATACAAAGTTTTTTTTCCAGTGCGAAATGAATATAAATGCTTTATTTTTAAAATATATTTCAAAATATTTTGTGGCCATTTTTTGTATATTTAAAAATAAATATTATTTTTTTTGGCGTATGGGTACAGCAGGCATATCTACAAAGCATAACATTTTTTAGATCATTTCTACTTTTTGCTTCTTTTCTAGATGTCGACTTGATCACCAAATTTGCACGCCTGGAGTTTCAGTATGGGAATACTGAGAGAGGCAAATCCATGTTCGAAAAAGTCCTCAGTACCTACCCCAAGCGCACCGACCTGTGGTCAGTGTTTATAGATCTGACGGTGAAGCATGGCTGTCAAAAGGAAGTGAGGTAATCATATCTGTCACCTGATGATACCCAAGTGAAAATAAGTTTGAGGATGTTACTCTATGTAGTTTATATAAGTGCAAAGAAAGAGGCACGGGTTTATCTGATCCTCTTAATCAGATTCTGTGTAATCCAGATTGAATTCAGATTTGTGTGTAAACGCAATAATACATTATCTGAAATATCTTCTTATTTATTTCAGAGAGCTTTTCGATCGCGTGATTCACCTGAGCGTGTCGGTGAAGAAGGTCAAGTTCTTCTTTAAGCGTTACCTGGAGTACGAGAAGAAAAACGGCACACCTGAGAGCATCCAGGCGGTCAAACAGAAAGCTCTAGAATATGTGGAGAGTAAAGGAGCAGAAGCCGCCAGCTAAATACATTTGATCTTATTAATTATAAATACGATCAGAAACTAAGACACACTGTAAGTGTCTCCTTATACACCTTCAAAATTCTGGGCCAGATTTTCTTGCTCATATTGAAATGATCTAGACGTGCATTTTTTTTTCATATCAGTCAATGAATTATGAATAGCTAAAGTGTTATCTATAATGTATATTATGCTTGGTATGCTAAATCTGTTTTTGTCTCTCATTGTAGAGGATTAATAGAAATATGCGAGCATTTTCTGTATGATAAAGGATTTATATGGAAAATGAGTTGACGTTTTGTAATAAAGATTATTTGAATGCTTCAGATACACAGTTATCGAAAAGCATTAACCACAAAACCATGACGTTTTATTTAAAAACAAACAATACAAAATAACAATTAAAAGGAAACAATTCAAGCAAATGAGCACAATGTTGGATAAAAACTGCTGGTTACGGTTTATACATCTAATATTTCTTGAAGGACTACACAAGATCTGAATAAAGATCCGTAGTACCGGTCAAACAGACAGTGCACTATACCTACACCCTATTATCATATATATACGTATATATCTGTCCGCAGACAGCTGGAGTTTAATTGTGGATGTTTAAATTTGTTGCTTGGATAGAGCCCCTATAAGGCAAACTCCTGAGATATTTACCTCTCGTTTGACGTCCATTACCCGGCATGCAAGATCCTCTGCGTGATACTAAGAGCAAATTGTGGCACAATATATAGGAGATTATTATGTTTGGCTACTGGCAATATGGTACTTAATCACTAGTGGAGGTTGAACGTTCTTGTCTGGAGTTCATCTGCTCCTCTGTGGCGGTGCATACAGGCGGCTTTTGGAGAGCCGTGGCCGATCACGTGACACGTTCCGACAATCGCAGGACTAGAGAGTGCTAATCTGGCCGTGGGCCGTGCAGTTTGGGGGCTCACACTTCTTCGGGGTCTTGGACCCCTTCTGCTCCTCGAGGGGTGTCGGCATTCTGCAGGCGCATGATTGGTTTATTGCACATCGGGCAGACGCTACGGATCTCTAACCATTTCAACAGGCACCTGTGAATTTAAAGAAGACGTACTTTAAATGATTTTCCCAGCTGCAGCTTTCCGTGGAATTCTGCGGTTGCAGATTATTGGCATACGTGACTATGACGCATCTTCCTGATTAAATGCAACTTACTTCTTATGGAAGGTGTGTGAACAGGGGCACACCCCCAGCTCATCTCTGGTCTTGAATTCTTCCAGACACACGGCACAGGGCTGCTGTGAAATAAAAGTCAAAACAACTTTAGCTTCCCTCATTCTCACAAAAATGAGTCAACATGAATTTCGACATTTACATATCTAGATCGAAGACTTGTTTTTTGTTTGTTCAGCAACACACTTTTACACTGCAAAATGGGGCGTTATCTTACTGAAAACTGGCTTATGACTCCAGGTCATCAGATGGTAGAGAGGACCAGAAAATCCTGCAAGGTTTCTTTGCATAATCAAGAATTTCCCCTGAGGTTTGCACTACTCAAATGAATACGTTATTATTCGTGTTTGGAAGAAATGTTTAATGTACCGATTAGGAGATCTGAAGCTGATGTTTTTAATCTCTTTCATTTAGAAATGGTGTCTGGGTCATTCACAGGAAATGCTGATATTTCTGTGTGTATGTTTTAGTGACTCACTACTGATATAAATAACAGGACATGGAATGTGGTTACATTATTTTAAAAATATTGCTTGACAGACTTAAAGGTGCAATGTGGTACTTTTAGAAGGATCTCTTGACCAAAATGCAATAAAATATACATAACTATATTATCAGTGGTGTATAAAGACCTTAAATAATAAACTGTATTGTTTTTATTAGCTTAGAATGAGCCGTTTTTATACAATGCTGGTCCCCTTACATGGAAGTCGCCGAAATGTTTCTACAGTAGCACTAAGTGGACAAACTGCTCTACAGAGCACGTTTCGTCCCTACAACTACATGTTTTTCCTGTGTCAGCTACCGTAGCTTCTCTTTGCGTTTCGAAATTGAGGTTGGTTGCAATTCGCAATTTCACCGCTGTATGTCGCTAAAAAAACACATTGCACCTTTAAATCAATATTAAATGCAATTATTGAAGGGATAGTTCGGCCAAAAACGATATTAAACCCATGATTTACTCACCCCCAAGCTGTCCGAGTTGCATATGTCCATCGTTTTTCAGACAAACACATTTTCGGATATTTTAGAAAATATTTTAGATCTTTCGTTTGATTAAATGTAATGTTACGGGGTCCAGCAATAGTCCACGACCTTCAAGTCCAAAAAAAGTGCGTCCATCCTTCACAAATCAAATCCAAACGGCTCCAGGACGACAAACAAAGGTCTTCTGTGGGTAATCCGTGCGGTGTTGTTGTAGAAATATCCATATTTGGAATGTTGTTGGCGTTGTAAACTACCTTCCGGTAGCGCCGCCATCTTAGAGTGATGCGCATTCAGGATGAGAGCTTACGCAGCGTACAGAGTTTCTCTGCTGCTGCTCTGTGCCCCCGCCCTCCAAATTTGTCATACGTCACTAAGAAAAGTGCGTACACTACGCTAATACTCTCTCCTGAGTCTAGGATGGCGGCGCTGCCGGAAGCTGGTTTGTAGGGTTAATGACGTTTTGGATGTGGATGTTTCTACGGCGGCGCCGCGCGGATTGCCCACGGAGGACCTTTGTTTGTCGTCCTGGAGCTGTTTGGATTTGGTTTGTGAGGGATGGACGCACTTTTTTTGGACTTGGGGGTCGTGGACTGTTGCTGGACCCCGTAACATTACATTTAATCAAACGAAAGATCTAAAATATTTTCTAAAATATCCGAAAATGTGTTTGTCTGAAAAACGATGGACATATGCAACTCGGACAGCTTGGGGGTGAGTAAATCATGAGTTTAATATCGTTTTTGGCCGAACTATCCCTTTAATGCATTAGCTAACGTTTACTGACAATGAATTCTATAATATGTGATCCTGGACCACAAAACCAGTCATAAGTTGCACGGGTATAAAAGCAAAAAATACATTGAATGGGTCAAATTTTGTAAATTTTCTACCATAAATATATCAAAACTTTTGTGAGTGATGCGGCAAAATCACGATCAAAACTGGCCATAAACTCGCGTACAAACTTTGCTTTGCTCCCCGTTTCTTGGGGTTTTCCCATTTAAGTTTGGTTTATGTAAAAGCTTACAACCTCCCCCATTCAGTCAACAAGTTCATTAAAGCGTAAGTCTCTAAAGGACACTAAAACAAACATTTTCATTTATATTCGTTGCTCTATACAAACTTTTAGACTTTGAACTTTTAAGGCCTCTATCATACATCTAGCGCAATGCGTGACGCAAGTGTTTTTTTCTAGTTTCAACCCAGCGCAATTATCATTTTCACGTTTAGCGCCACGTTGTTTAAATAGCAAATGGAGTAGCGCCCATTGGCGTTCTGGTCTGAAAACGAGATGTGTTCAGGCGCATTGTTGGAGCTTTGCTATTTTGAGGCAACTAAAATAGACTATGCCATTGACCAACTAAAACCTGGTATGAAGTCTAAAGTAAATGGTGCAATATGTTTTTTGTTATTTAAAGAGCGCGTTAGTAATATGCGCCTATAAACGGGACGAAAATGCGGGTTTGCTTATCACATACATGAATGCGCAGCAGCACAAAAACGCTTTTAAATAAGAAAAATTAAAGGATTAAAATGTAAAAGATTATTTCGATTTTTTTTGCACATCAAGTTCCACATTTTCAAATTGTTGTATCTCGGCCAAATATTATTTATTTAGCTTTGAGATGATGTATACATCTCAATTTGCCAAAAATGTCCGCTTATCACTGGTTTTGTGGTCCACGGTCACATATTGGACTAGTCCTGGGTTAAAATAAATGTAAGAGCCATCCAAACTGAAAACAACTTGCACTGCCATATCTTAAAATACTTCAGTGACCTTTGTTTTGCCTCAAAATGCACACAAGTAATGTTTTTAGTAAGGCATGTTTAACTAGATATATTTTCTAATTAAACTAAGGCATAGTCCTGGCTTGAGCTTAACCCTGTCCGGGAAACCACCCGATAATGTTTATTCATCTTTGTTAATGTTAGTTAATACAAATGCAAATATTTATTGTTTGCTCATGTTAGTATAATGTCCATGAATAATGTTAAAAGATCATTTTGATTTAAAAAATAAAAAATGTATTCGTAAATCTAGTAATAAACATAATTTAAGATTAATAAATTACATTTTGTACAAGTATTTTATGTCAACTAATTTGAACTAATAAGACATATTGCTTAATTGTTCTTTTTAAAAAAATTTAAATAAATTATTTTTATTAAATTAAAAATCATGTTTTCACTGCCTATTTAATTTGTTTTACCAAGTTTTCACACAGTGCAGAATTAGTTCTCTGCCCTTTAACTTCTGTTCAACCCTGTCAACTGCTGTGACATTTCTTTTAAAAACAACCGTATGATTGCCCACACTGTTCAAACAATGGTTTCGTTTACCTTTGTCACTATTTCGTTATGTTTAGACTTGTATACTACCATATGCAACAGTTAAAAAACCCGGTGGTCAGTTTTTAGAGTAATAAATGTTTGCACAAACCACGAAAACTGACTATAAATAATGCTGTGACGAAATCGGATGATAAGCCTGTTATGAAACAAGTTCCACAGAACCTTTTTAGTTCCCCAAATGATCTTTTAGTCAACGTTTCTTAAAAAAATCCTTTCTTTCTTATATTTAATAGTCTGCAAAACCTTCTACAATTTCAAAAAACCTTTTAAGGTGTTAAACCTGACGAAAAACCTTTTATTATCCCTTTTTATGTGTCAAGCTGCTGTCATTGGCTATTAAGTTTAAAACAATATTTGTTTAAGTGGTCACACAATGTTCATGGCAGTTTAGGCCTGAGATGAGAAAATACTATTTCTTTGAAGTAAAAAAACTACTTTTTCAAATGAAATGCTATAAAAAAGCAATCAGTATATAGAATAGCTTTAAAGGGCTATAGTTCACCCAAAAAAAAAATTGAAACCTGTATAAATTTCTTTGTTCTGATGAATTCAAAGGAAGATATATTGAGGAATGTTTGTAACCAAACCATTCATGAGCCCCATTCACTTCCATAGTATTATGGAAGTGAATGGGGCTTCTGATCAGTTTGGTTACAAACATTTCTCAAAATATTTTCCTTCGTGTTTATCAGAACAATGAAATGTATACAGGTTTGTAACAACATGAGAGTGAGATAATGATGAAATAATTTAAATTTTTGGGTGAACTATCCCTTTAAAATGCACAGCCGAACTACAGAGCACATTATTGTTATACTTACTCCCAGCAGGCTCAACTTCTTTCCTGCTCCTTTCAACACCACCTATAAAATAAAATGAAAATATGCCATTCTTTTCTGCACTCAATAATAACTTTTTCCATATAACTCAAACTTTTCCAGACCAAAGACTGAGAAACCAAAGATTTGGTTTGAATGATGTGACTTAAATTACAACAAGTACAGTGCCAGTAACATGGATGGTTTAGATGGTAATACGATGATACATTGTTTCTCTGACTCAACTAGTTGGCACTTGCAATGCCAAGGACAGTTTAATACCCAGAAACACATATTCTTTTATAATGTAACTATTTTATGCACAGTAAATGCATACATGTAAATAATATATACCAATGTGATATATGCAACAAGGTACTTAAAAGAATACTGTATTATTTTCTGAATGTCACATTTTGTGCATCATACTTCACTGTAAAAAAATAAAGATACAAAGCTGTCACCGGGGCAGTATCCTAATATGTACCATTTAGGTACAAATATGTATCTTTTGAAAGTCCAGTAACAACTTTTGTACAAGTTGACAAGTGTTGCATATATATATACTGTTTCACGAAGGTCATCCTTTCATCATCACGATTGCAAAGACTATGCTATGTTTATTTTTAACCTTACGACTCTATGTGTACTATGTGTTGTGCCTACCTCATTGTAGCTGTACTGTTCCCTTGTACCTTGCTGTTTTAACCTGTAAAGCAAAAAAAGGTAAATAAACACTTCAACACATTCTGAGTTAGCATGCATGCAACGTTACAGTGCAACATTAAAGTGTGTGGTGCTAAAGTTCAAGAGAGATGTCGCGATTATGTGCGTCGTTATATGACAGCTTTCAAAGTATTTGAAACATGTCTGAAAGTCTTTGCATTAGATACAAATGACCAAACAGAACATGAAACTAAAAATGCTAAACTTTTTCTCAGACTTTTTAATTTTGGCTTAATTTGCCATAAATTTTTGCCAAAATAATAATAATATTTATGTGCCAAAAAAAAAATGTTTTGCAAAGACACTTTTTAAGTGCAAGTCTCCAAATACTGTTTGAAGCCTTTATATATGGAATAGATGTATACGAATAACTTATTAAAGTTTTATGTATATGTCTAAAACTAATTCTACAAGTATTTACAGGGCCTGAGATATTTCATGTGTCTAACAGGTATCAGCAGAGTTGTGTGTGTGTGTGTGTGTGTGTGCATGCTTTCGTATCCCAGTGGGGATTTCAACTTACAAAATAATATTTTTTGACAGTCTAAAAATAAAGGTTTACTCTGAGGTTTAGGTTTAGGGATAGATTTGGGGGAAGGTGATAGAATATACAGTTTTTGTACAGTATTAAAACCATTATCTCTATGGAAAGTCCCCACAGCGATAATAAACCAGACGTGTTTGTGTGTGTGTTCTTGCCTGAACAGATAGCAGCAGAAGATTACGCTCAACATGAAGATGAACATGCCGATGCCCAGTACTATGACGTACACATTGAGCGGCAGGCGGTAGATGTCTTCCTCTGACATATCACAGTCTGAATGCTGCAACCCTAGACCACAGAGGCAGCCTACACACACACACAGTTATTTAAATCGGTAGGCCTGAAGCTTTGCACGAAAACCAAACAGGAAAAACAGTCCTCTAGTACGCCCACCTAGTGCCAAGGGAATTCTGGGTAATTAGTTATGAACAAACAAATAAGAACAACCGTGGGATCACCTCTAACAAACCACCATCTGGTCCTTAGAGAAGTCATGTGTGTGCTGTGTGCATTATTATAATCGTACGCAAATAAAACATTACAGTTTTGTAATCACGTGAAGTCTTTATTTGCAATAGACCCCTTACGAAAATTAACCATGGTTTTACTATAGTTAAAAACAAAAAAACATGGTTATTGTAGTAAAACCATGGTTACAACAAAATAATAAATATAGTTTTCTAAAACGATAGTTACACCTTGGTTACTGTAGTAAAATTATGGTTTTGCTAATAGTAATCAATACACAAACATACTACACTTTTACCACAAAAAAAACATGGTTAATTTTTGTAAGGGACTGTCAATGTAGTAGGGCTGGGTATCCATTCAGATGTTCCAGATCGCTTCAATTTCGATTCACAAGCTATCAAATCAATTCGATTCTCGATTCAATTTTCGATTCCAGTTCTCGGGTCGGTTTTTATACTCGATTCTCGATTCAGCTCAATGAATATAGATTTAATATAAATACTATATTAATAAAAAAATAACAGTGAACATAAGTTTACAAGTGGGTTATTAATAAAAAAAATTAAAAGCCACAACACTATAGTTGTCGTCTTGCTTGCGAAATCTAAAATTCTTCCATACCTCTTACTTTTTATGTGAAGGTGGCATCAACGTCGATGAAGCACCTAAAACCGCCGTTTGAAGCCCTGAATGAAAGAATGACAGGCTCGCCTCTCCCTCCTTGGTAACATCGCGCAAAAAAAACGATTAATCGAAAAATCGATTTTTCTGCCCAGCCCTACAATGTAGGCTAACAAGTTTAAATTCTGTGTGAAGTCTGATATTAAATGTGTCACACCACAGATAAATGTGGTATTAAACATCCAGCCAAATTTGAATAACGAAAAACAGCAAGTAAATAAAATAAGCGTTAAGAAAAATAAGCAGGATTCTATGCTCTTAAACGGTGGGGGCGTGTCCGCTGGCGGCGTAGCCACGCCCATTCGCGGGAAACCTGACATCTCTCTCAACTTTTAAATGCAGCTGAATAGATGCTCGCGATTGTGTTAGGGGCGGGGCCATGCATGGTGGCTCCGGTGCGTCATAGAGCCACCCTTTTAACCCCGCCCAAATAATCCTGATGATATCTGAAGAGGAAAAACTGTTTAACGGTGTAACTCAATTCAGTACATAGTTCACAGTCTTTATAGTGTGTTAAATGCTCTTTAAAGGGATATAGGTTATAAAGAACAAAGAAAGACATTAAAATGACACGAGGGTGAGAAAATAATGACAAATTTTTCAATTTTGTGTAAACTATCCCTTTAATGTGGTGTCTGAAGGAATCCCCTGGTATGAATTTGTAGAAAGGTTCATTTTAGACCCTGCCCACATGGAGGGGGGGCTTGCATAGAGATTATTGTAAATTTGTGTCATTTATCATTTGATCAGTACAAAAAATATATTTTCCATAAACTGAGGCAACAGAACTTAAATTTTAAATGTATTTAAAGGGTTAAATATACTCTTTTACTGAATTATTCTGCAAAAAAAATATAGGATTGTACTTATACACCATATGCCAACACGTTACTTTTTGCTAATGGCTGTTTTCCTGTATTTCCTGTGCATGACTAAAACTTATACCGCAACATTTGACCTGTTACAGTTGAATCCGTGCTTACATCTAAAAATAAAACACTAAACTCCCGACCTATCAATTTTCAGAGGCGCAAAAGCCCAACAACATAGTGGCCAACGCATATATTTCCCCAATCTTGACCTTTACAATACTTCCCTTTAGTTAAAAACACATTGACTTCTCCAAACTGGTTTCAACATCCCACTCCAATGACTAATGCTGGAAAGAGAAGAAAACAAAACTCAAGAACAGCTTTAGCTTTTTGGGAAGGCCACTCACCGTTACACCATTGGAATGGTTGCATGTAATCTGACTCCAAGCAAATTCAGTGCTTGTCAAAAACAGGCAATGCTGGGGCAGGAGGCACAAATCGAGTCTCAATTCAAGAACAATTTTGGGAAGTACTGCTTATATTTCCACTTTTATGCCAAAGTCGAAGAACAAACGCACACGGTGATGTGAATATGCACAGTGTGCTTTGTTACGGAGACAAAGGGAGCATATTGTGCCCTTGATAGTCGCCTTGTCTTCGTGGACGAGTTTATGAGCGAATGGCCCTTTAAATCAAATCCTCCCGTGTTGTCATACGCAAAATTCCTTAATAATTCAATCGTTTTGTGACAGCATCCATAGATCCAAAACTGACAGTCCATACAAGGTGAGGAAATCTCAACGAATTCAATTCTTTGTGTTGTCTTAAATCACCAGTTCCTCTTCTTTAATCTCGATCTCCGTCAAACTGATTTTTTTCGGGCGGTGTGTAATCCTTTATCCAACATCGGGCCCTTTGGAGAACCCAAACAAAAAAACGAAGAGGACAATAATTTCCACCATCTATGTGTGTTTGCGTCTATATGTGTGGGAGTGTTGTTTCTCTCCTGCTAAAACCATCTGCTGTTTCAATCCTACCATCAAAAGCGCAGAAAAAAGACCGATTATTATCCAACGTTGCTCAAATCATTGCTGAAATATCCGCGTGCGTGCGCGAGCTGCTCGGTTCAGATGTTGATTATGGCTGTCTGTGGTAAGGTTAGATGCGTCTGTCTCTCTCTCTCTCTCACACACAGTTTCAGTTTGTAAACAGATCTCTGCTCATGTGATCATGGTTTGCCTCGCAACGCTCTCCTCCAATCCCTCCCTCCCTTCCTGCGATATTCCCCTCCTCCAATCTCTCTCTCTCTCTCCCTCTCTCTTTCTTTTTTCTCTTTCTCTCTCTCTCTGCAGTCACAGGATGGCCTCTGTGTGTCTCAAAGGGTAACTTGCAACACTGAAAAGGAAGTAAGAATGACAACTGCATTGCAACTGCAAAACAAAACCCGAAAGGTGACAGAAAAAACCAGAGAGTGAAAAAGCGAGAGTGACACAAATAGGCGCAGTGCATTAGATCAGATATAGATCATGTTACTGACTGACCTACTAACTTAATCCACTAAAAGGTTTTTGATAAAGTAGTGAATGATTGTAGCTTTCTTACTGCAACAATCGTTTTTTGTAGATTTTATGAAGAAACACTGTAGTATACTTGTTTTAATATTTACTATATTATCTAGAAATTTACAGCAGTACCAACATAAACAAACCGCCCTCGTGAAACAAACGTAAATTCCGGTAAACTCCGCAAATAATTGATAACAAAAGGTCATAGCTAAAGCGTATCAAAAACTACACTGAGTTTGCTCCAGAGTTCAGTTTAGCCACTAGTTAGACCATTAAACGAACAAAGATCGGAAGTTAAGTTCAGTCCAAACGCGTAACTGCGACAACGCACATGCATCCAATTAAACCATTTATAAAAAAATACTTAAGTAGCCTATACCAGTGGTTCTCAAACTTTTTCAGCGTGCGACCCACCTTGTGTCTGGTGGTCCCCCCTTGTGCCCGGTGGTCCCCCCTTGTGCCCTTCGTGGCCCCCCAACCAAAATTTATGACATAAAAAATTCTAAAATTAAAATTTGAATTAAACAAAACATATAAAATTATAAAATGTATTGCTTTTGGTTAATAGCCTTATATTTTTGAGGTTTAATTCCACAGAATTTATGATAAATTAATATATTTTATAAAATTTCATAAAACTGGGGCCCCCTTTGCACCATCTCAGGGCCCCCAGTTTGAGAAGCACTGGCCTATACTAAGACAATTTTGCGCTTGAAACAACCTTGTTTAGGCTTGAAACACATAAAAAAAAACATTTTATACTTTAGTACTTACTAAAGTAAACTGCAGTAACATTCCTTGATACTATAGTGTTTTGAATGTTACTATAGTAAACATTAGAAATAAGTATTTACTAGTTTTTCAAATCTCTACAATTAATACAACAGAATAGTATGCATTAACAAAGTGAAGTAATTACTAGTTTATTACAATATGCTACAATTTACTACAGTTTACTATAGCAAATAAAGTATACTACAGTATTTTTCAAGTGGAAAAACAATTTTATCTTACATGTACACAATTTTATTTTGTCCTTTTAGAGAAATCCTATAAAGTTATTTGGTAAAACTACAATAAGGTTCATTAGTTAACATTAGTTAATGTATTAACTAACATGAACAAACAATGAGCAATACATTTGTTACAGTATTTATTAATCTTTATTAATGTTAGTTTATAGAAACAAAGCTTTTTGTTGTTTGTTCACGTAGTTCCCAGTGCATGTACTAATGTTAACAAGATTTGAATAAAGTAATTGTTGAAATTAACAAATATTAATAAATGCTGTATCAGTGCACTTCATTATTAGTTCATGTTAACCAATGTAGTTAACTAATGAACCTTATTGTAAAGTGTTACCAGTTATTTACTAAAGTAAATAATTTACTAAGTAAAGTGTAGTAACATTTCTAGAAACTATAGTGTTTTTAAACCTTGGTTTATATTAACGTATACTACACTCTTTATCAATTGCCTAAGCAGTAGTTAATATGTAAGGAATAATTGATGACGGGCCGTTGAATTTGACCAAGTCGCATTATTTTCAAATAATTCATGGTTACAACAAACATTGCTCTGGTGTCTATTTTTAGACATTTGACAGGTTAGGTGTGCGGTTTAGAGAAAAATAATCCACATCTATGGAACATTTCTCCACCATCAGAATAAAGCATTCAACAGCCCTGTGGTATAATACCGAATACTATAGTAGACATTAACAAAATGTGGTAATTACTATAATATACTACAGTATACTACAATATTACAAAAGTAGATGTTATTGTTTATGTGTGAAGAAAATGCTGTTTGCCAGGGGCATTAAAATAATCTTTTTAATCGAAATTGATTATATTTACCCCATTTGCTTTAGTTGTTTTAAGCAAAACATTACAAAATGTTGTTTTAGATATACAGATAGGTAAATACATAAAACATGGATGAATTTTCTTGCACTTATCTGCTCACACTCCTGTCATTTCAAACCTTCAAGTGAAAAAATATTTTACATATTTTTCCCTTGTGCTGTTACGCATACAATGGAAATTAAGTGTGCCACAGTTTTTTGCATTTCAGTCTTTGGCACAAAGCTGTTGTGGGGCTTTTGAAGCACATGCTGTGTAGACAATGTTCATGGCACTGTTATGCTTTTGTGGAGCCCTCGGTCAGCATTCACCACCAATGTCAAATGCGCAACTATTGTGAATGTTCTGAACATTTTGAAACTTTAATTTTCAAGAGAGAAAGAGAAAAAATACAACTTTAACAAATAAGCAAAGCTACCAACCCCCAACACTACAGAGAAAGAGATTCTGCTTTAGAGACAACAGCTGCGGCTTGCCTATGCCTAACAACCATGTGCTCTCTCTCTCTCTCTCTCTCTCTCTCTCTCTCTCATGCACGAGTTAAGTTTCAGGTTAAACAGCTTATTTACTGCATATCTAACAAAACATGGATTACATCAATTCCATTAATGCATGGACAGGGGTGGTGCATGGACACAGGGGTGGGTGTCATGGGTCCCACCCGTACTGAAGTTTAGGTGCTTTGCAGAGACATTATTTTCTTACATTTTCATGACAGTTTTAACTATATTTGAATAAAAAGCTAATATTCTTACAACATTTTGTTATGCTGACAGGCTATAAATCTGATCGGGGTTCTAGTTGGCTTTGTATAGCCTTAGTTGAGATATTATTAAACTGGCAGTGTTTATTATATGGCAAAAATGGATTTAAGACTTTTACACATTCTTACACATATTAGTAACACTTTGAAAGAAATAATAGTTGTCTAGAAAATTGCTGTACAGTCTGTTTTGTTATTGCAATGCCACTGTTGAGAATTAATGCTTTTAATATGAATTTCAACAGTGAGTATTGTGCGCTCTGGTGGCTAAGAGTGAAACAACATGCAATTTAAAATCTTTAATTCAGATTTTGTCTCTGGTAGTCTAGTTTAGGGGTTTTTAAACTTTATAATGCCAAGGACCCCCAAATATGATGAACCATTATTATTATCAGAATTATTTTGGGGTCCTCTTGGTTTGAATACCCCTGCCCTAGATGAAGGCGTGCATTATACATTTTAACAGATATATATTATATAAAAAATAACACATTTTAAAGCAAGACAAAGTAATGTACATATTAAACTAAAAGACCTCTTTAAAAAAATAATAAATATATGCTATAGGTAATCAAACTTAAATACACATCATCATTATATATTTTTATAGCCCTATAAACTGTTTACTTTTATATTGTGCAGTCTTTTATACGAGTACAGCATTCACATTGTACCCTTAAATAGTATTTATAAATAGTCTATAACACTTTACAATAAGGTTGTCTTTGTTAACATTAGAAAATGCATTAGCTAACATGAACAAACAATACAGCATTTATTCATCTTAATTCATAAAAATAAGTTTAACATTAGTTAATGCACCATGATCTAACATGACTGGATTGGCATTAACTAACAATAACAAAGAATAGTAAATTCTCATTGTTACTAATGTTACCAAATACATCCTTATTGTGATATATTACCTTTTTTTTATTAAATCAATGTTAGTAAAGTTAAAATTCATCTCACCGCTTTATAATCTAATTCTAACATCTAAATGTTAATGGCAAATGAGTTCAGAAAATGTCCACCACTATTGCACTGTCATCAATTTTGTGCTGCTGGTGGCACAGAAAAGTTTAATGTCAGGTTACATCTACTGAAATAGGATGTATAATAAAGTATATTCAATTTTTGTGTAAATAAATGTTTTTAAACGTCAAACTTTACTGTAATACACAGCCCATGATTTCGTCTGAGAACTGCTCTGAGAAGAGACTCCACCATTAGTAAATCCATTCTGTCTTGTGCTATTATTTGTATAACTAGTTAAACTATTTTTATCTGCATTGAAGCTAGCGTTGTCATAACCCTTGTCCAATTCGCATTGTCCAACATCAAGGCCTGGATTAACATAACCGCCATTTAAACCATTCTGGCTAACAGTCTTATCACCTAAATCTCCATTTTTCTTAGCATTTGTGCCACCATTTTGTTTATCGGCGTCTGTGGGCTTTATTAGGTTCAGCGGAGGCTTGCACGCATGCCAGTCCCACAGCACCTTATTCATAGAGTCCACCCGGCGAACGCCCATCAGTTTATCATCGTCAGACGGGGGTTTATCATCGCCATCCACGACATCTGGCGAAATATTGGCCAAGCTGGGAATCTCTCCGCTTATGCCTTCGAAGTACTGCTTGATGCAAACCTTGGCGAAACCTTTTGCGTGTTCAGTGCAAGTCTCGTCGAACATCTTGCGCTCGACGTCTAGATAGTGGGACCAGTATTTGGTTTTGAGGAAGGCAGCTTGCGTGAAGCAGGGACGTATGGCTCGGATCAAGAATGCAATGATCATTATGATCATCAGGAACAGCCATCCACAAGCCTGCATGAAAGATTTAGAAGATAGACAAAACATGTATTATTTTTAACTTGTGATAATCTTCCAAAAAGATTGGCAGGAGCGAATTATCAACATCGCAGCTAATGTTTGGTTCACATTGATTTGAATCTTTGATTTCATCCCACCTTCGGAGAAAACCTACTAAATGACATACCTGTGAAATACACGTTATGTATCTGGTAGCTGCCTCTCTAGATACGATGTTCTGCCCATCAAATATTTGTTTGCATGGGATTTTGGCCAGCGTCCGTGCGAGATCCTCTTCCGAAAGTCCGTGTCCGCTAGAATTTTTCCAAAACTCGGTCATATCCAGGTCCATGCTATAAGCACACAGGAAACTTTTACCGTCCATTAGGGTTACCGAGATCCACACGGCCGGTGCTATGAGGGAACGCTGGGATATGGAGATGCACATGTAGCGCAGGACGGCAGGGTCCTTCCTTCTCTGACCGATCGGTCGTTTCCATTCCTCCGCCAACATCGATACGTTGTTGTTCAACACAAAACCTAGCATGAAGAACCATATAGGTGGAATAACCAGCATGCTGATCCCATAGGAGTAGTTATATTCAGGTATACAGGGACAGTTGAACTCAAAAGATGAGTAGAGTTGAGCGCTTGCCAACGCCATGATACCACATATGCCGTTCATGAAGGACTCCTGGTTGGATTGGAGAATCTGGGCCATCATACGAAACTTATCCATGTTGATATATCAGTTGCTTTATACCTGTATGAAATGCAAATATATTTTATAGTCATACAGTTTATCGAACCTTTTGCACTGTTAATGCAATGCTCAGGGTCAACAATTCATTAAGGTATTACACTTTTTTCATTTACTGAAGGCTTGACCAGGTAACCAAGGTTCATTTTGATTGCATCTTTACTTAAAAGTTAGCATAAACATGATTTGCTAACTAAATCAGTCCTAGAGATCTTGTAAAACAACAAAAAAATATGAGGAAAGACCTACAGCTCAGTCTACTTACAGAAGTTTGCAATGCGTTGCTGGATGTTGATCCGCTTCAGTCAAGTCAATGGTAAACTATAACTCTCTGGTCCTTGACTCACAGCAACAGATTTGTTTATCTGTTGTAGTCTCTCTCTCTCTCTCTCTCTCTCTCTCTCTCTCATTTAAATGATGTCTGATTTCCATTTCTTATCTACCCGTTTGTTCTCTAACTTATATCTCACACTTTCTATATTTTCCTCATTTTTGCTTGCAGTTTTCTACATTGAAATGTTTTTGTGTTGCGTAGTTAATAAAAACTAGCTGGTGTAAAGGTTGCATATATTTACATACCAGGTGAAACCATGAGAACAGGCAGTGTGGACCAGAATACATGCAAAGGTGTTGCCTCACCCTATTCAAATAAAAGTGTACCCAATAGCACATTTTTGTGCATGTTTGTCAAGGAGAAGTTCCTGCTATAATGTCATTCAATTCATTCAATAATTGCTTTGAGGTCTTAAAACTATGTTTAAACGTGCCAGACAGTGTGTGTAGCCAGATATACAGTATACAACTCACTGCTACTGAAATGAAGCAAGGCCATAATATAGAGATCTACCTATCAGCATTAAAGGAATATATTACCCAAAAATGAAAATTCTCTCAATTTACTCACCCTTGCCCTATCTCAGAAGCACTGAGACAGAAAAAATGGTCCCAAACTGCTAAAAAGGTTAAAAAAGGTCAATATAGGTACATATATGAATACATGTGGTACCAATATGTAGTTCAAAGGTACTTACATGTACATGCACTTTTGGTATAGCAGTATGTACCTCTAAGGTACTCATATGACATCTTTGGTACCAGTATTTACCTCTGAGGTACTTACATGCACTCTTTGGTACCAATATGTACCTCTGAGGTACTTACGTGCAGTCTTTGGTCCCAATATGTACCTCTGAGGTACTTACGTGCACTCTTTGGTACCAATATGTACCTCTGAGGTACTAATGTGCACTCTTAGGTACCATTACTTACCTCTGAGGTACTTACGTGCACGCTTTGGTACTAATATGTACCTCTGAGGTACTTACGTGCACTCTTTGGTCCCAATATGTACATCTGAGGTACTTATGTGCACTCTTTGTTACCAATATGCACCTCTGAGGTACTTACATGCACTCTTTGGTACCAATATGTACCTCTGAGGTACTTATGTGCACTCTTTGGTATCAATATGTACCTCTGAGGTACTTACGTGCACTCTTTGGTACCAATATGTTCCTCTGAGGTACTAATGTGCACTCTTTGTTACCAGAATGCACCTCTGAGGTACTTACGTGCACTCTTTGGTACCAATGTGTACCTCTGAGGTACTTATGTGCACTCTTTGGTACCAATATGAACCTCTGAGGTACTTACGTGCACTCTTTGGTACCAATATGTTCCTCTGAGGTACTAATGTGCACTCTTTGGTCCCAATATGTTCCTCTGAGGTACTTACGTGCACTCTTTGGTACCAATATGTTCCTCTGAGGTAGTAATGTGCACTCTTTGGTCCCAATATGTTCCTCTAAGGTACTTACGTGCACTCTTTGTTACCAATATGCACCTCTGAGGTACTTACGTGCACTCTTTGGTACCAATATGTACCTCTGAGGTACTTACGTGCAGTCTTTGGTATCATTATTTACCTCTGAGGTACTTACGTGCACTCTTTGGTACCAATATGTACCTCTGAGGTACTAATGTGCACTCTTTGGTACCAATATTTACCTTTGAAGTACTTATGTGCACTCTTTGGTACCAATATTTACCTTTGAAGTACGTACATGCACTCTTTGGTACCATTATGTACCTCTGAGGTACTTACGTGCAGTCTTTGGTACCAATATGTACCTCTGAGGTACTTACATGCATTCTTTGATACCATTATGTACCTCTGAGGTACTAATGTGCACTCTTTGGTACCATTATGTACCTCTGAGGAACTTACGTGCACTCTTTGGTACCAATATGCACCTCTGAGGTACTTACGTGCACTCTTTGGTACCAATATGTACCTCTGAGGTACTAATGTGCACTCTTTGGTACCAATATGCACCTCTGAGGTACTTACGTGCACTCTTTGGTACCAATATGTACCTCTGAGGTACTTACGTGCACTCTTTGGTACCAATATGTACCTCTGAGGTACTAATGTGCACTCTTTGGTACCAATATGTACCTCTGAGGTACTTACATGCACTCTTTGGTACCAATATGCACCTCTGAGGTACTAATGTGCACTCTTTGGTACCATTATTTACCTCTGAGGTACTTACGTGCACTCTTTGGTACCAATATGTACCTCTGAGGTACTTACGTGCACTCTTGGTACCAATATGTACCTCTGAGGTACTAATGTGCACTCTTTGGTACCATTATTTACCTCTGAGGTACTTACGTGCACTCTCTGGTACCATTGTGTACCTCTGAGGTACTTATGTGCAGTCTTTGGTACCAATATGTACCTCTGAGGTACTTACATGCAGTCTTTGGTATCATTATTTACCTCTGAGGTACTTACGTGCACTCTTTGGTACCATTATGTACCTCTGAGGTACTTACATGCACTCTGAGGTACTTACGTGCACTCTTTGGTACCAATATGTTCCTCTGAAGTACTAATGTGCACTCTTTGGTACCATTATGTACCCCTGAGGTACTTACGTGCACTCTTTGGTACCATTATGTACCTCTGAGGTACTAATGTGCACTCTTTGGTACCAATATTTACCTTTGAAGTACTTATGTGCACTCTTTGGTACCAATATTTACCTTTGAAGTACTTACATGCACTCTTTGGTACCATTATGTACCTCTGAGGTACTTACGTGCAGTCTTTGGTACCAATATGTACCTCTGAGGTACTTACATGCATTCTTTGGTACCATTATGTACCTCTGAGGTACTAATGTGCACTCTTTGGTACCATTATGTACCTCTGAGGTACTTACGTGCACTCTTTGGTACCAATATGCACCTCTGAGGTACTTACGTGCACTCTTTGGTACCAATATGTACCTCTGAGGTACTTACGTGCACTCTTTGGTACCAATATGTACCTCTGAGGTACTAATGTGCACTCTTTGGTACCAATATGTACCTCTGAGGTACTTACATGCACTCTTTGGTACCAATATGTACCTCTGAGGTACTAATGTGCACTCTTTGGTACCAATATCTACCTTTGAAGTACTTACATGAACTCTTTGGTACCATTATGTACCTCTGATGTACTTATGTGCACTCTTTGTTACCAATTTGCACCTCTGAGGTACTTACATGCACTCTTTGGTACCATTAGTTACCTCATGAGGTACTTATGTGCACTCTTTGATACCAATATGTACCTCTGAGGTACTTACGTGCACTCTTTGGTACCATTATGTACTTCTGAGGTACTAATGTGCACTCTTTGGTACCATTATGTACCCCTAAGGGTACTTATGTGCAGTCTTTGGTACCAATATGTACCTCTGAGGTACTTACATGGACTCTTTGGTCCCAATATGTACATCTGAGGTACTTACGTGCACTCTTTGGTACCATTAGTTACCTCTGAGGTACTTACGTGCACTCTTTGGTACCAATATGTACCTCTGAGGTACTTATGTGCACTCTTTGGTACCATTATGTACCTCTGAGGTACTTACGTGCAGTCTTTGGTACCAATATGTACCTCTGAGGTACTTACATGCATTCTTTGGTACCATTATGTACCTCTGAGGTACTAATGTGCACTCTTTGGTACCATTATGTACCTCTGAGGTACTTACGTGCAGTCTTTGGTACCAATATGTACCTCTGAGGTACTTACATGCAGTCTTTGGTATCATTATTTACCTCTGAGGTACTTACGTGCACTCTTTGGTACCATTATGTACCTCTGAGGTACTTACATGCACTCTGAGGTACTTACGTGCACTCTTTGGTACCAATATGTTCCTCTGAAGTACTAATGTGCACTCTTTGGTACCATTATGTACCCCTGAGGTACTTACGTGCACTCTTTGGTACCATTATGTACCTCTGAGGTACTAATGTGCACTCTTTGGTACCAATATTTACCTTTGAAGTACTTATGTGCAGTCTTTGGTACCAATATTTACCTTTGAAGTACTTACATGCACTCTTTGGTACCATTATGTACCTCTGAGGTACTGAGGTACTAATGTGCACTCTTTGGTACCATTATGTACCTCTGAGGTACTAATGTGCATTCTTTGTAACCAATATGTACCACTAATGTACATGAACATGCACTCTTCGGTAGCAATATGTATTTCTGAGGTACTCATATGCACTTTTTGGTACTAATATCTAGCTCTGAGGTACTACTATGACCTCTTTAGGTGCAAAGCTGTACTTTTTAAACGGTACCGCCACAGTGACCATTGTTTGACCCTTTTTTCTGACAGTGTCTTTCTTCAGTCAAAAACAAGTCGTTTTATATTCAAATGTTGTGGGGGCAAAATGCCACAACTCCAAAAGGCACATCCATCCATTTATCAAATAAAACAATCCAAATGGTTTGTGTGTCTTCTGAAGTGAAACATATTCACGATACATTGATAAGAGAAAATGTTTCATATCTTGTGTTCAACTAAGGAACGGAAGTCACAGCTGGTATGAGGGTAAACAATTATTTTTTTGATGTGGGTGAACGATTCTTAATTAATTAACATTAAACAGTAACTATTCAGATTGATTTTGTTAAGTGCTTTAGTGTTTGATGCATACACTGCCTATATCTTTTTAGGTGAAGGTATGAAACCAGTGTACTATTTAAAAAAAGAGGAATGGGGTGTACAGAGTATTCAGGAAGTGTGCTTTCAAAAACTGACAGTGTGCATCCTGTGTGACACAAGCTAACACAACCCTTCAACCTTTTGTCATCTCATCATCTAGTCTACTTGTTTAATGGTGCAGTACTAAGAGGTAAGCTGGTTTAATTATACTTAGTATGTAAGTAGGTAACGTTTCTGATTTTGATATATTTGCAATATTTAAGGGAGAGAGAATGAATTAGTCTTTCTTAGTATTTCCTAAAATTGTAGCTTAGTATGTTTAAAATGAATATTTGCTTGTTGTAATACTGCTTTAAATGCTTGAATATTCAACAAAGGAAAACATGAAAGAGTTTAAATCAAACAGAGAGAACACATACAGTATATTCACGATAAAATGTCTACCATTTAATAGCATTCGCAACCCTGTGATGTTAAAAAGCTTTTTCATGTTACCTTTTAATTTTAGTGGCCTTTGTAAACAAAGTTTATTCTTTCTCAGTAAGTGTGATGTAGTCATTTACCGTAACTTAGCAGTGGTAAAACGTTTTGTGAACAGGAAGTCTTTTTTACTCACAGGATGGAGGACACATTTCTGAATGTGCTTTTCGTTGTCGTCAGTCTGCTGCTGTCGAAAGAGCACAAAGTCCTTCAAGACCAAAATGACGATGTCATAGTGGCCATGCGAGACCACGAGCGTGTTCTCCTGCAGGAGGCTGCAAAGCTGGAAAATGAGGGGGCTGTTGCCATGGAGCCGCCACTTCCGAATCAGGAAGCATCACAAGGTCCAAACTACAAGCTGCTGGGGAGAGAGGAGGACACAGCAGATGTTAAACAAACAATGGCAAATGTCAGGACCACAGCACCACATGATGAACAAATGTCCACAGTGGGTGACCGAAATGATTTTCGCCAAAAGGCGTTTGCAACAGATGGCCATGGGAAACTGCATGTGTCCATTACTGATATAGACCAATCGGAGTCCAGTGTAGACCTTTCACATGGAGAAGAGAAACTAGAAAAGCCAAACCATGTCCAGATTGACACCAACCAAGCTGATGAAGCATCCTTTATGGATGTGAGTATGTACAGTTGGTATATTTGGAAGGCCATCTCCCTGATCTCGTTCCTTCGTTTTCTAAAATGGATCCTGACATTCAACTTCAAAACCCAACCAAAAAAGCATTCATTTCTGAATGGAAGAAACAAACCTATAATGTCGAACATCCTTGCCAAAGTTTTGAACCAGGATGAGAAGGCACTAACTAGCTTCTGTGACCGAGTTGTTCAAGTTCCAGCCAGTAACATTTGGTGGGCTCGTGAGTTTGTGGATGGTTTTGTTAGTGACCTTCTGGAAAGTGTGAGGAACGTGAACGGTAAAAGCTCATACGTGACGATTGAAGATTTCATCGGTTTTGGGAGCTTGTATGAGCAATGGGTTTTGAGAAAAAGCACCGTGTGCGACATACACGTACGCATCGTCCCTTCAAAGCCTTATAGCTTCGAATTTGAGCTTTTGAGAGGTAAAACTTGTCTGTACAGCAAAGCGAAAATGGTTAAAGGTACCAATTCAAGCAACTGCCTTTGCAGCGGTTCAGACCTAGATGACGACACGCTGTGTCTTCTACATCCAGATCCCAAACATGATGATGTAGTAAAGGATTATACCAACGGTGGCCTGTGTGAAGAGAACAGTTCGTACCTTTCGAAAACACACGTGGTGAAGTGGTTTCGAAATGCAGTTAGGAAAGCCTGGGAGGAGAGCAGTCACAAGTATGACTTTCAACTATTATTTGATAAAGGAGAAAGCCCTGTAAGTCTCAAGGTTGGATTCAGGTCGGGTAAAGTGATTCGGTTTAACATCACACCCGTGGTTCGGTTTCAAGACTCACAGGCATACTTGGTTTCATACCTCCCTTCAGACAGACACTTGTCTGATACCGACTGGCCCGTATGTTTTGCGCGCTATGAAAATGCCCTCCTTCAACACTTCACCAAAACGCTTCCGGATAACTCTTGCCATATTCGCTGCCTGCAAATCCTCTCCTTTCTACACAAACATCAGATCGGACAGACTGGGAAATGTGGCTTAACTTGCTACCACTTGAAAAATACACTGTTACATCTGTTGCTGGTTAACAATCCCACATCATGGCAACCCGAGCAGATCGCTTGGAGGCTTCATGAGATGCTGACGTTCCTTCAGCAGAGACTCGAAGTTAAGCTACTTCCCCATGCTTTGGTTGGGAATCCTCTCGTTCCTGGCGATTTCGGATTTCCAGAAGAATTCCGAAAGCAAAAACCTCTAAATTTATTCCTACCGCTGTTATCAAATGAAGAGTTGTGCATTCAAACAGACAATCACTTAGTAGAGATGGTTACAAATATACCAGTGCTGATGTATGAATATAGCAGGTAGTGAGAAAAAAAATACAAAGAAGGCCGCACACTGATTACAAAGCTCAAAATATAATTTAATAATATATTATTAAATTATATTTGGAGCATTGTAATCAGTGCCTTCTTTGTTTTTTTCTGTAATTTATTATTCGTTGTACCTAAACTTAATTCTGGGTGTTTTGGATGTGCAGATCTGTTTGCATTCTTTGGCTGCGTCCAAATAACCACACTTGCGGTCTTTGCACGTGACCACTTGACTACTTACATGACGTATTTCCTGTATAAGTATTCTAGTGGGTGTGAAGCATGCATGTAGATTTATTCACCCGTTGGGACACACTTAGCAAGTGTAAAAATGTCAATCTGGGTAGTGACGGCTATTTGCACCAAAAAATATTAGTTTTTATTTAGGCTACTTATATTTTTAAGTTTTCACTCTAGTAAATCACTCTGAAATAAACATTTGCTCAACTTAAAGATTATCATCTACACTTATCTGAAACTTTCAGAAGCAGAATTCTTTGCATATTTAAAAAAAACAAATTTTTGTGCATGCAGTTCTATTAAAGGTTATTCAGTAGAAGTCCCTGAATAAACGACACCATGTTGTTTCCAATTATAAAAGCATAAAAGCAGTTGCAGATGTTTTACAAAATACATAATGTTTACACCAATGAAAAGTGCATCACTTTCCGTTTTACTATAATAGCCTTTAATATCCATTTACTAAATTACAATTAGTTTCTGGGACATCTCAC
Organism: Misgurnus anguillicaudatus; assembly: GCF_027580225.2. Taxonomy (NCBI): domain Eukaryota; kingdom Metazoa; phylum Chordata; class Actinopteri; order Cypriniformes; family Cobitidae; genus Misgurnus; species Misgurnus anguillicaudatus. Next base: position 9,853,105 of record NC_073339.2, on the reverse strand, counting down.
AAGGTTTGGGCAAAGGACCGTAACGATTTACATCCAGCACATGATGCATGATGGGATACGCTTTTGTCAGTTTTAAGTTGCGCGCACACCCTATTGAGTGGCCAAGACCACAAGTGTGGGTATTTGGACGCAGCCTTTGACTTGAGGGAGCAAATAGGGTATTGGTTTAGTTCACCTGTGTGTCAGGCTCCTTTCTGCTTAAAAAAGTGTTGATACGATTTACTTGAAGTTATGTTTTGGTTCCAATGTTACATTTTGATCTGGCCCAATTTAGGCCCAGTTATGTGTTATTAAAGGTATAGCGAAAGATTTTCCCAAATTTTTTAAAAGAACCGCCCCTCCACTTTTTTTAAAAAAAATGCACATGCGCAACACTACCTCCTCCCGAGAGGGAATGCCTATTAACGTGTGCATGAGAGAGCATGCACGAGCCTAGTTCTTCTCTTCGCTCTGTTTACAAGTTGCTGCCGGCATGGCTCATACATTGAGATGTTTACCGTGTCTGCGCGGTTCGTGACTTGTGCCAGGGCTAGCATTGCTAATCATAGCTTACATCAACTTTTTACTAGCAGTAATTTGAAATGGATTTTTCCAAATAGCATGACAAACTTTACCTGTCGAGAAGAAACTTCGCGACCGAGGCATCAGTGGGAAGCCCAACCTGTGTGAAATATTCTCCCCAAAACACTCTCTTTGGTCTTGTTTCTTTCTTCAGAAGGTTTTCTCTTCTTGTCATACAATTCAGAAACACTTTTTCTCTTGTGACCCTCAGACATTTTGAAAAAATACGGTGAAAACGAGAGCTTCAATGAATGTTGAAGCCGTAGCCCACCACACATACACACCTGAAGTGGGCATGTGCAGAAAGCGAACCTAGGGACGAGCACGTACGACGGCTTTACATAAACATATCAGAATGATTGACAACTGGGATGACCAATAGTCTAGATCAGTGGTTCCCAAACTTTTCAGCGTGCGGCCCCCCTTGTGTATGGTGCATTCCTTCGCGGCGCCCCAAAGGAAATTTGTGACAAAAAACTGTTCTAAACTCAACATTTTACTAAAACACATATTACATTATACAAAAAAATAGTGCTTTTGGTTAGTAGCCTTATTTTTTATGTTTAATTACACAGAATTCATGATAAATTAATGTATTTTATAAATGTCATAAAACTGGGGCTCCCCTGGCACCATCTCGCGCCCCCCAGTTTGAAAACCCCTGGCCTAGATGATCCGCCCAGAAAAAGAAAATCTTCCGCTATACCTTTAACTTGGTCCATGTGTGGGCCTTGTCTGGAATCCAGAACAGGTCCATACTAGGACGTTATTCATTGGAGTATGTGGGCCAGAGCTGGGCCACAGAAAAATTGGATCAGGCTCAGGTGTGGCTCAGTTTTGGTCTTTCTGGTTAAAAACTGGTGTTGATGTGGTTTACATAAGGTCATGTTTTGGTTCCAATGTTACATTTTGATCTGGCCCAATGCAGGGTCTGAAATCCAGACCTTATCCACACTTGGTCCATCATTCATTGCGGTATTTGGGCCAAGCAAAAGCTGGGTGTGTGGGCCAGAAAAAAAAAATTGCTGTGTGTCTCAGGGCATTTTCTGAAACTAAAAGTTTGGCAACCCCTGACCTACACATGCAATTTCACAAAAATCCACATAACCCTTTACCTGACAAAGCCCTTTATGAGTGATGTGAAAAGGTGACGTGCATCTTGGAAATGAATATAAATCTGATAATTTTTTGGTCTAGAAGCTAATTTTGGTCTTGTTTAAAGAACACTTTGAAGTTTACAGAAGTGTGTGGTGGATTTTAAATGTAAATAAAATGCAATCTAGTATTATTTCATACATATCCAAAAAAATAAGGGTTGTGTTGGCATACTCCTACATTACAGTGGTGGCATTATTACTGCTAAAAGGTTTTGAAGTGTGAAACCTACATTCTTAGACCTTACCAGCAATATATAGTAAATGTTAATCTATCATGACAAACATGTAAATATTGAAGTAAACTCAGGTGTACCGCTCACAGGAGTTAACGGGTCGAATGGTTATAATCTATCCTGGGACCCACCAACATACTCAAATTGTAAAAGAAATTTAAGAGTTTTTTTATTTTCCTTGTCATTATATTAACCTGGTTTGTGTGTCATTCACCACTACTGCAAAGCGACTTAGTGCGATAAGATGGGTTGCACTATGCGACCCATCAGTGGGTCCCAAGCCACACTTTAAACACCCCTGCGAACAAGTATTAAAATACTCATTCAATTTCTTACTGTATATGAAAAAAATCAACTGACTTAAATACATCAACTCATTTATTTAAATAATCAGTTCAGTTTACAGTCACAGAACAAAAACACTTGGATCAAGAAGATGCTAAACACTAGTTTTCCAGAAATGATGGTTCCTCTAGTATTCATTCCAATGACCACCTACAGGAAACACAGGGATGGACTCCACAACTTTCTTCCCAGCAGGTTTTCGGCCCAGTTTCAAATCCCAAGACTTACTGGTTATCACTGACTTGGCGGCTGTTAAGAGGAGAGATAGAAAAGTTAACACCTAAAAACTCAAAAGCAGCTGCCTTTAAAAACCTAGCTAAAGTCTGTGTGTGATTCATGGTTTTCTATGTAAAATCATACTACATAAAGACCATTCTGGGAAAATATAACCTTGATCTCTTTAATATTGACAGTAAGATCATGTCAAAAACTGAAATCGAACTTGTACGTCCTAATCCCAGCGTTACATTGAGACTTTAGCTGGATTTGACAGACAGGATCCCAAATAAAACTCTACAAAATAAGCATTGGATCAACTCCATTTTTATACAGACCAGTAAGCAGAGGAGTAGGACATGAAGATTCACAGCATTCACATACAGAAGCATCACCATACACCTCAGTCCACCTAAAACACAGGAACATTTAAAACCACAGGAAATAAAGCAAAATTTACATGCATTAAAGTACCAGACATGGACAAGCAGCACATTTTGGGAGTCAGTCTATGCTGATATTAAACGCTTGAAAACTTACTGCTTCGTTTGAAGATCAAATGTGCATGACTTTGAACTGGGTGAAGGAGTTTCTGGTGCCATGTACATTTCACAATGCATAAACATGGTCTGTCATGGAAAGAATTGTAAAACATTATGCAGGCGGCAAAGAATTATACAATGTATTTTATATTAAAAATAATGTCATTCTAGTACTGAACAAAACATTTACAGTACAGGTTTTGGAGCATGACAGTAAGGGCATGATGTGTACCTTTCGGGTCGGTTCTTTGGAAACCATGTTATTGAAGAAAAATGAAGCAAAACACAGTCTTACAGTGCTATTGTCTGTAGTGGTGTAGTATTGGGACATAGCACTGTTTTTACTGTCCACCAGGCAGCTACAAATAGAAACATTATATCAAGAGTTATAGGAAAAAAAGTATCTAGTGTCAAGTTCAAATTACATAGCCTAAAGCCAAAACGCATGCAATTGGTTTCACTTAAGATCTTCAAATGAGCTTGGACCAGCAGCATTTAATAATTTGAGCAATCTTAGCTGTTTGAATGGACCTTTAATGTATACTAGAAGTCCTTTGAGTAGTTTGTGACCCAGTCTGTGAAAACCATAGGCGGAATTTCGCCTTTGTGCTTGGCGGCACCTACTGGCAAACAAGGGTACTGCAATACTTAAAGATAAGCGAGAGAGTGCGGCATCGTTGCTTTTATATGGTTTAAGTTAGTTAAGAAACTTAATTAACTCACCCTCATGTTGATCTAAACCTTGATGAATGTATCCTGTTGAACAAGATATTTTGACAAATGATGGTAAGCACACGCTGATTGTAACTATTGACTTCCATAGTAGAAAAAAACACGATTGAATTCAATTGGAACCGTCTGTGTGCTTACCATCACGTATCACAATACTTCCATAGTAGGAAAACGTATGGACGTCAATAGTTACAATCAACTAACCACCATTTATCAAAATATCTTGTGTTCAAAAAAATAAAAAAACTGGTTTGGAACATCATGAGGGTGAGTAAAGGACTGAATTTTAATTAATGGGTGAATCACTTTAAGTTGTTCGGTGTATTCGATTTCATGCGGCGTCGCAAGAAATTACAGGCTGTTGACGTCAAAGTACCGCGAGAGCGAGTTTAAATTAGACTTCGTATGATTTTCAAATCGCTCTCGCGGTATTTTGACGTCATCCGTCAGTTATTGCAGCGTCAAACTCCGCCTAAAATGAAGAGTCAACTAAAGTCATTTGTAATTTAATGGTCAACATACAATCATGCAACAATGTAAAGAACATTCGGTGAAAATATAATCTTGATATAAGAATTATAATGTAAAACATCAAACTTGAGGCGCATCTCATAACTTTAGCCTGGATTTCACTAACAAGGGCACTTAAATTTGTCGGCTTTACAGCACCAACGTTTAAAGATGACAACACTCACCCTGCATTCTCAACCACAACATATCTGTCAGCTGAAATAGGCTTTGGAGACGGAGTGACGAAGCATCGGTTGAAATACAGCCGGTTTCCAGCAACGCTGGGGCCTTTGGCTTCAAAGCAGATCGGCTGACCGAGCACGAAACTCATTCCATCGGGAAGCACATTCCAAGATGCTGAAATTCAACAACTAAAAGTAAGGCGCACACGCACACAAACCCTCACCAGGTTTTTAGTGCCCAGAAGACAGAGACTTATCACGACATACCGTCCATTGCCGTAAGTGAAGCATCTAATCTGGATTTTAGACCAATATACATAGTTCCAGCGGAGATCTTGGGCAAAAATCCAACTTGGTAAGACAAATGAAACCTTAAAAAAATCATAGTAAGAACTTACCAATTTTAAACGGAGTACAAGAAACATCAACATGCAAAAAAATAAAGAAATAAACTTTACTTGGGGTAAAAGCATCGAATTGGTATGGTAAACGGCCAGTCCCGAACAATCGGCCCAGTGACGGGAGGTCGGTATTGCAGTATATTGGTGTAGGTTATGCCATTAGGATCCTCCTGAAACAAAGCAATGCATTGGTCGTATCACCTCAAAAGATGAGAATCAATAAAAAAGATACACCTTTCATGGCCAAGTGTCCAAAGTCTAGTTTAACCAGCTAGGCCAAGCTAGAATAACCAATCACCTTTTACCATTTAAGCAACTTTTTAAGTAGACAAACACAACATGCACAACTTAACACATACCCTTCGTCTCAGGTTACAAGACTTCAGAGGATTCCGAAAATAATAGTGAGAGGCAGTGGCCTTATTGACAGAACACGTGCCCAGTTTTAGGTTCTTCCAGGCGTTGATGTCTGCAAACACACTCTTCTGGACTCTCACATACATGCGATCCAGATGGCACATCACCTCCACCTTTTTCCCAGCTGTGGTGTAGGTGGGTGTCCAGGCAGGCAGGCCCGAGGGCAGAAGCATGTTCTGGACCTCTGAAGGCACCTCCATAGAGCCCATCTCAGGGGAAAAATATTCTTTGTGTAGGCCAGATGCTGGTATACGTACATACTCCGGTAGTCTCAGGGGAGAAGGTCCTCTTGTCACCGTTTCCCCAGATTTGTACGTTGGCATGACTGGATCATATTCATCGGGGCTGAACATCGAGCCTTCTACAGAACCCCATAACTCCTCTGAATCTGTTTCATCAAACTCAGCCACCACACTTTGTGTGTGGAGAAATAAAATAAATACAAACTGCAACCACATTTTCAGACCAGACTGAGTTCTGAGACCGTTCACGGCATGAGGAGACAATGAAATGGAGGGGCATTTGTATGGTTAGGGTGACAAGAAACACCTGCTGTTAATTGTTAATTGTTAATTGTTAATTGTGACAGACAGGTAAAGGGCGACGTCTGCTGGACAGTATTGGTATTGCGTGAACCAAACACTACATGCAAACCTTATGTTGTATCATGTTTCTTCTTTTGTGATATGATCAGAGGTGAGGTGGAAAGAGTAACATATTCTACTCAAGTAAAAAGTACAGATACTTTAATTATATTTTACTTAAGTAAAAATAAAGTTAATAGTCTTAAAATCTACTTTTTTAACTTTACTCAGAGTAAAGTTACTTTTTTACAGCGAAGTGAGGTGAGTTTTTTTAGTATAGTTTAAAAAGGACAATGGAATATAAATCACAAACTACTTGTTTTTATATCTGCTAAACTAATATAAATGGACACTCTTTATCCCGCCGGTCAGCTTTGAATGCATTAAAAAAAAAATGACAGACCGACTCATGTGTTTCAATCAAAACACTAATCCTTTTTTGTTTAACTTGTAAGTAAGTAAATAACCCTGCTGAAAAAAAACAATAAAACCATTACAGAAAATTCTAATGGTTTCCATTAAAATACCAATAGGAACCATTAGCTTTTACCATTAAAACCACTACACTGTAGTGTGTTTTGGGCCATATTCTATTAGAACCAATACATACCATTAGAGACCAACATAAACCAATACACTGTAGTGTGTTTTGGGCCACACTGAAAAAAAATGATTCATTCAATTTACTCAATTTTTTTAGGTAAGTGGTTGCAATTAATTTATTTAAGCTACACTTAAGACAAAAAATTAGAAAATCAAAACAAAACAAAAAAACTTTTGTTTAAATGTAGCTTAAAAAAATGATTGCAACCACTTACCTTAAAAAATTTAGTAAATTGAATGTTACTTTAACTTAAAAAAAAACCAAGTTAAACAATTTCAACTTAATTTTAAGTTATGTCAACCCATCAAAAGCCAAAACTTAAAATTGTAGGTTGAATTGACTTGCAAAACCAAGTTGTTTTAACTTCATGCTGCATTTTTTTACAGTGTAGTGTTCAATAGCCTATATCTTTAAAATATAAAAAAATATGAGTTTTAGTAATTTAAAGGCAAAATACTGGATACAAGGCTTGTGCATGTTTTTAATGTATGTCATAGTCCTGCCTTCATGTCATAGTTTTTGGGACTTGTTGCAGGGTCATGACAGGCCCACGTGTTGTGTGTGGTAGCTTTCTTGTCTCGTCTCTTGCCCCTGCCCCTTCGTCTCCTCATTAATTATCCTATTATTGTTTCAGGATTGTCACCTGTTACCCTCTTGATTTGCTTTCTTATTTAATGCCCTTGCGCTTGCTGTTCTGTTTTGGTTTGTTTTGATGCTAATCTGTTTCAAAGTTAAGTGAGTCTTATGTTTGTAGTTATGTCATTTGTCAAGTATTTTGTTTACCAATCTGTTCTTTTTGTTTTACCCCCTTGTGGGTCTATGTTTTGTGTACCTGTCGAATTAACTTGTGTACATCCTATCCTGCATCTGGGTTCCTTCTCTCTCACCTTTGGGGATCATGAAAAAAATAACAAACACAACATGTTATAACATACTACTAATTATATATATATATTTTTTTTATATATATATTTTTTATATATATATTTTTTATATATATGTTTTTTTATATATATATATATATATTTTTTTTTATATATATATTTATTTATTATATATATATATATATATATATATATATATTTATTTATTTTATATATATTTATTTATTATATATATATATATTTATTTATTTTATATATATATATATATATATATATATACATATATACATATATACATATATACATATATATTTATTTATTTATATATAAATATATATTGGTAAAAGTAAAAAAAGGTAAAAGTTTAACCCACATCATATTTAAATATAAATATTAGCAATACAATGCAAGTTGACCTCAACTAAACACATGCATGTCAATTGGAAAAAATTGTATGCCGGTGAATGAAGCTTCGGTATGTTAACAGTGATTAATGCTCTTGTCTATACTGTACTGTGAGTGGGCAGCATTTAATATCTTCATAGTTATTCAGAAATTTTGTGGACCAAGCCCAGACTCATACTTGCATATTTCAGGGTTGTCAGAATACCTTTTTTATACGAGATTCACATGAACGTGTTTAATTATTGTTTGTTTCCAGTTATGTATTATGTATCCAGTGTTCCCATAAATTTTATTATTTACTTTTATGACTTTTATGATCTCTTTTTAGCCTGGGGATAAATGCTTATTAAAATAAAAAACTGGAAAAATAGCTTTAAGGGCACTAGTTTAAAAAATATGTTTAGTCTTAAGGCGTTAAAAAATTATCAAAAATGGTGTAGGCTGTCACTGGGGCAGCAGTAACCTTCTTCAAAAAGGTCCTAAAATGTACCGTTTAGGTATAGACTTGGTACCAATATGTACCTTTGAGGTACTTATATACTTTCTTGATAGCAATATATGTATATATTTGAGGTAATATATGAACTCTTTAGATACAAAGGTATACTTTTTGAAAGGGTACCGCCCCAGTGACCACTTTTTTGACCATTTATCCTGCAGTGTTCCGACATCAAGGTGTTTAAAAGACAAGGCTTCCTATCATTAAAACAAATAAATGAATTAATTATAAATGAAACATTTTTACTTGTTATGATTTTTTACTGTAAGCGAGTTTTGGAAAAGTCTGTGTCTCAGGTAACACATAATTTACTGTTCTCCTTGCTGTGTCGTTTGATTGACAATGTTTTTTTCAAACAGAAATATTTGCCTCAAGATGGCAAAAAAAAATAAAACGCGCACCTTTATATCTTTCCCCGGAGCCATACGGTAGTGTTTCTGATTCATTTACGATGACTGGTCTATTGATGATCCATCTGACCTGAGAAATAATAACTCGACAGGTGCGATCTTGCCTGAAATTATAAGATCTTTGCTCAGAGCTGATTTTTTTGAAAAGCTGTTATTGTGAAGATTCACTGTAGGGCTATAGTTATCTAATAATAGTTATCAAAGTTACACTTTTAAACTAAAGGTTTCTTAAAGGTTCTTTGTCAGTCTGTATGGTTCTATAAAGACCCTTTAACTTCTGTTTTACAAAAGGTTCACTCATTTAAAAAAATAAAGGTGGTAGAAAATGTTTTTTAACCATTTTAATCAAAATAGTATCTTTTAAAGAGTCTATATAAGCATAAAAATATATTGTTAAGTAACAGTAAAATAATATTTTGCTCTTTAAAGATGCAAAACTCCTAGACCCAGACTGACCATTTTTTAAATTCCTTTTCATTTTTTTTTTTTTTTGTTATAGACAGATGTGACTGTTTGAAAGCAGTAGTAAACAAAGTAATAAAGCCAGAACTAAATAAAAGAAAACAGCTTAAAAAGCTTTGACGTCAAACACATTTCTTTTTAAAATGTGTTTAAATGTGCGTCTTTGAATTTGTCTTTTTCAAATAAAATGTTTCAGTCCCTGTTTACGGTTGGTACCCTGCCTCGACTTGACTGTTTCTGTAAATGTTTTACCCTGTGGCTAAGGGGAATTCAAAATTGAAACTCTGCTTGTCATGCCATTACAGTAAATCACATAGCAAATGGCAAAAAATAAAATACAGGTCAAGAGGCCATTGAGGACCTTTTTAGGGTAAAAAACAAGTAAAAATCAAATCTGGAAAACTCTTAAATAAACCACATAGTTTTCATAATGTAAACAGTTAAAGAATTCGTGATTGAAGTTTTCGGTATTAGTGATTATTTAAAGCCTCAGGCCAAACAGAAAATGATGTGTTGAAGCACAGTATGTTTTTATTAACAATAATTAACTTTTCTCATACACTCTTAAAAAGATCCTACACTGTCAAAAATAAAGGTACGAAGCTGTCACTGGGGCAGTACCCTTTAAAAAAGGTCCTAATATGTACCATTTAGGTACAAATATGTACCTTTAAAGGTACATTTTGGCAGTTCAAAGTACTAATATGCCCTCTTTGGGTACAAAGGTGTACCTTTTTGAAAGGGTATACTGTCCCAGTGACAACTTTTGTACCCCTATTTCTGAGAGTGTACAATAGGTATCTCACACATAGTTCTTACATCTTTCTTTACACAATGTAAAAAGTGAAAAGTTGGATGAACTTAAAAAATGACTTCAATTGGTAACACTTCAAAAAAATTAAGTTTATTCAAACTTATTGAACTTTTACGTTTTTTAAGTGTTACTAATTAAAGTAATTTTTTTAGGTTGATCCAACTTTTCACTTTTTACAGCACAATCTAAAGGATCTTAATCCACTGCAAAGAAACTTGTTTTAGAAAGGTTCTACACATGTTAAAGGTTCTTTATGCCTTATGTTCTCTATGCAGCCAAAACTGGTTCTTGTTATACATTGTAATAAAATATTTGTTGCTTCAACTTAAAAAAAGTAAGTGGGTCTCATTTACTATGCATGCGTATGCAAAAATTTGTGTTTGAGATGTGCGTACGGACGTTTTCACGAATAAATCGTGATTCAACAAAAACTTTGTATCAAAATTTCTTCTAAATGTATGAAAAAATTCAAGAACAACAAATACCACACGTACGCAATAAATCATGTACACTATAATAAAATACTAGGCTATAATTATAATGTATATAAAAATGTATATAATAATACATTATGTGCTACCCAGTCTCACGAGGTTTCGTGATATAGTCACGTATTTTTTTATTCTGTTTTCGTGATATCGTCATGAATTTCCGCGTTTTTTCATGATCGTATAACAAATTCTCGTGTAATTATCACATAGTGGTTACTCAACTGCTTTTTCCTATTTTTAAACCATTGTCGCTTCGGTTTAGGGTTAGATTTGGTGCTTGCATTAGAATATCACTTTATATATTGGTTTATACTATTGTTTCTGATTTATTTTTTTATATGTCGCCTTGCGTTAGGGTTAGAGTTGGGTTTGGTTAGGGATGTCATTTTATGTAAATCTAACCCTGAACAGAAGCGACAATGGTAAGAACAAAACAGTTGAGTAACCAATACGTGATAATCACACGAAAACAGGAATTCGTTATTCGATCACGAAAAAAACGTGGAAATTCAGAAGATGCACGTAATGATGACAAATCTTAACGCTTTCCTTCCTCACTTTTTAAATCTCTATATGAAAGCGTCTGCTTAATGCCTAATGTAAACGTTATGTAGATGTAATGAAATTCAAAACAACAATCAATTGATCTCCTGTCTGTTTTATTTAAGATACAGATGCACGTCTCTCTCATATTAATTAAATGTCATATACTGTAAAAAAATGCATTAAAAATTAAAACAACTTGGTTTTACTATTTTATGTTTTGGCTTGGGAAAAGTTGATATAACTTATAAAAAAAGTTAAAGTTTTTTAGTTTAATTTTTTAAGTTAAATGTAACATATGCATATTTTTTACAGTGTATTAATAAATGTCTTTGTTATCGCATCCAATACTTCTTGTTACTCCAGCACTGGCTTCCTCCAACCTCCCAAATTAAAAACGCAAATCAAAACAGAATATTACCAGTAATAAATATGATCATGGATTTCTTTTCGAGCTCTTTTGCTATGGTGACAAACTGCTCTAAAATTTTCTGTGGACCAGCGCTGCAGAAAGCCCTTATATGAAGTTAGATTGGACGTGTTTCATGCAAATTGCCAACCTTGTGCATGCGGCCGCTCATGGAAGGCCCTGTCCCAAATGGCACACTCCGGACTTGTGGACTTCCCTAAAGTCTACACTTTGATGACATCATCTAGTGCAGAGTCCAGACTTTAGGGACCCTTGACACGTGTCCATGAGGGTGCACCGGAGTCACATTTTGGGACAGACTCTGGCGTCACGTCGGACATAGGTAGAGAAGTTGCCCCAAAGCAGGTGGATCCTCCAGCAGTCCCGGCTTTACCGAAGATCGCATCAAGGGTGCAAAGGGAAGCACACTTGGGACCATAAAAATGACAGACGGGACACCTGACCCTACCGACTCGAAGACTAAGCGAGCATGTGCAATTTAAGGCGATGAGACCGAAAGTCCACATGTACGCTGAAAAAAGTTATTCATTGAATTTAATCAATTTTTTTAAGGTAAGTGGTTGCAATTAATTTATTTAAGCTACATTTAAACAAAAAATATTAGTAAAATAAAATATAAAACTTTTGTTTAAATGTAGCTTAAATAAATTGATTGCAACCACTTACCTTAAAAAAATTGAGTAAATTCAATGAATCATTTGAGACAAGGCCAAATTCACTAATGTAGGAACAAGTATAAGAACAAATTCATGTGCATATGCACATGTTGTGAATTAGGCGGAAAGTTTTCGTGAGAAGTTCAAGTGTGCGTATAAATGCGAAAAACTTACGCTATTATTAGTGAATGAGACAGTGTTTATACTGCCTTAAAAGTTTTAAATTAATTCAACTTAAAATATTACTTTTGAGTTGATTAATATTGTTAAGTTGAATTAACTCAAAATTTTAAAACAGCAAATCTTTTATTAAAGTTTATAGCATCATGTACCTATAGCACCTTTAATTTTTTTTAAGTGTAGTGCTTTTTTAAGGTTTTATATCAGATTGCAGTTGTATGTGATCTGTCAAAAACAGCCAGTCAAATCAGGGCATGTCAAGGATGTGTCATACCATATATGTACGTTTTACTTCTTTTTAATGACTAAATTATCAGTGAGATTGATGGTGAAGATAGCAGAGGAAGATGTTGTAATGACAGATATATATTGCTGATATGATGACTCAGTAGTGACTCACTAAGATGCTATGATGTGTGCGCTTCATTTTTTTGCAGAAAAAGAGAGAGAGAGAGACCCTAAAATCTTTTTTATCATGCTGTATGGTTTCATAAAGATCCTTTAATATCCACTAAAGCTTTCTGTTGCATTAAAGGATCTTTGTAAGGTTCTTCAGACTATTAAGATGTTTTATTGTGTGTATTCTTATTCCCTTAAAAAAATTCAAACTTTTAGCCATCATGGTTCATCTTTATGATTATTCTTATATGCCAAAATAAAATCTGTCTCTTGCCAAAACCTGCATTCTGCTCTTATCCACCAATGGGCTTCACAAACCCAACAGACGCGAGAAACATAACAGGTTGCCCCAAGGCCTAACTTTACCATCCAAATTCCTCTCTCTTGAACATTCTTACAGAGAAATCACCTGAGTAATAATCAATTTTGTTGCCTGTTTTTGCAAATAAAAATGCCTTAGGGGTCTTGTGATGTTCTTGTCACAGGCTGCAAGTCGTAGCCTTGTCAAAACTCGCCTATTAGTGGCTGTAGGTCTGAAAAACTGATATATGACATATATGAGGGGTACAAAGCATGCATACCGAGCCTGGATTACTCATCTCATCTGAACGTGCCCGCTCGTAAATATAATCGCTTTTTGGAGAACGTCTTTATACAGAAGGACCTGCACTCCAGAAGAAAACATATGCAATTCTCATAAACAAGACATAAGGTAAGTAAAAATATGCATTGTAAAAATGATATCAAATCAACATAATTTGCTAAGTTAAATAAAAGTTTAACAATTTCAACTTGTTTTGTCCACTTATCAAAAGTAAAATTTTAAAACGTAGGTAAAATTGACTTGATTTAATTAAGTTGTTTATACGTCACGCTGTATTTTTTTTTACAGTGTGGGTTTGAATCTGATCCTATATGAAACACATTTTTGGCTGAATATGAACTGTTTTCAAGTTGAAGTTCAAGTTTATGCATTTACAGATGTGAGGAATGGAGTGTGGGGATGCTGATCTTGAAACTTGTGCTAATTGGATCTAAAATATGCAAAAATATTCAAAGGATCACATCTATTAAAACTTAAAAAAATAATCAAATTCTTCCTTATAGATATTTTATTATTTCACATAATTATTGTGATCCTCACCTTTTGCATTTAAAATAAATGATCTGTGACGATGAACAATTTAAGTACATGTGTAACTTACATCATCAAACATAATAAAACAATGTTTACTGTACAGGTAAATCTCTTGCTAGGTATTCATTTGTGGTCATAACAATGCTGTATAAATTATGCTGAAACCACAAAGTGATAAATAAGGCAACCACAAGAACAATGTTGGACAAGTATAGACAGACACACAGGTGCATGTGTATTGATGTTTTTTTTTAATGCTGATTCGGTTTTTGATTCAAGCACAAATCCCAACAGGATTTAACATGTAATATTGGCTGTATTTAGCATTGCTGAAGAACATTGTTTTGCAATTTCTAAATGAAAATCAATTGAAAGTGGACAAATGGCAGGTGTAGACATCATTACACTTTTATGGCTATAATGACAGCGGTAGTGCTGAAAAACATTGCTTTAAATAACTGCAAAGAGGTGCCAAAAGCTATCTAAACATCTGCACGGATGTTGATGGATGGATGCATGGACAGATTTTCTGGAATGCATTGTGCTCGCCTCTGAAGAAAATTGGATTTTAATTATATTCTTGCATGAAGGGCAGGTCATACAAAATTTGATCCTATTCGTACTTAAAGTATAAAAAAATTCATTTAATTAACAAAAAAATTCGTTTCATTTTGCATTGCGTAACACTTTACAATAAGATTGTATTTGTTAACATTAGTACACTCTAAGAAAAAAGGGTACAAAAGCAAATTTTTTAAAGGTCCTAATGTGTACCATTGATACCATTATGCACCTTTTAGGTACAAAAGTGTACCTTTTGAAAAGGTACCACCCCAGTGACAACTTTTGTACTTTCTTGTACCTTTTTCCTGAGAGTGTACTAACAATTACCAATTTAAGCATTTATTAATTTTAATTTATGTTTATTTTAGCATTTGAGGAGTTTAGTTGCAAAACGAGATAAATCCATTTTTTAACATTTTTATCAAAACATGTTTATTATTATGTTATCATGTTATTATTTTGTTTTATGGTGCTACTTAGCTGTATTTTTTAAGTTATGAAGGTTTAAATCAAAACAAACCAACTACAGTTGAATAGAAATGAATTGGAATGCACAACCAAAAAATGAGATTTCTGAACAATTAAAAAACGGTGGTTATCTCGTTTTGCAACAAAACTCTTCATTTACTAATACATTTTAATATTAAAAGTTGTATCTGTTAAAATAAGCATCCGTAACAAAGATTTATAAATTATGAAGACTACAGGTATTGCTGTTTACTAATGTTAACAATTACAAACAAATTATAAAGTGTTACCCAATGCAAAATGAAGCCATTTTTTGTTGATTGAATTACGTTTTTGTACTTTGAGTACGAATGGGATCGGGTATTGTATGGCCTGCCCTACAGCATGCAAGAATCCAATTTTACCATGCAGTGTGAAAAAATAGCTTGTTGCATTGGAATTTGTAAGTTAAATCAACTTAAATTAACAATTGATTTTTTCTTGACTAGTGAGGAGTTGCCATAAATACAAAAAATAAACTTTATTTTATAATTTATTACAACTCCTCACTAGTCAATAAAGTTGAAATGAAGTGTAAATTCAAGTTGATTAAACTTAACATTTTAAGTGCTGAAAGGATTTTTTTTTAATAAAAAGAATTAAAACACAATTTTTAATTAAGCAAAGACTTTTTAATAAAAGTAGAAATACTTCACAATAAATTCCCATTTTGTACAGTATGTTGAGCATGCAGGTGAGGATAATATAGCTTCTGCCTTCAGGATAACTTCATGTTTAAACTTGTTGGCTTCAGATCTGTTAAGAAGGCTCTAAATCAAGGGAGAAAGCTCTTTTTTATGAGATGTATTGCACTTGAACTGAAAAAGCATGTCAGTTGACACAAGCAGTTTATTAGACAGGAGATGTTACAGTAAATACCAATGAGTGGTAAGTGTGGATTTGTTTAAAATCTTTCATTTATGTGCCTTCTGGGCAGATATCGAGTATAAACTGTGATGTTTTGCTATTGAACAGCTTTGACTATTCAATGCCAGTTTGCAGACTTATTGCAGGTTTTAGAAAGTGCTCTTTCTGTTTAATCTCTCTGAGTTTGAGATGAGATTGTAAAAACATAGAAGTGAAAGAAAAAAGCAAGAAAGTATGCATTAATACCAGTTTTTCATTGCTTATTTTTATTGCTTGTATTCTCTGAAGTTTAGAAGTTAATTAATAGTACTAAAAAAAGTGTTAAATAAATAACAATTATTACATGATAGATAAACTTATGTGTAACAATGTATGACAATAAGATCATTTAAAGTATTTCATTCCGAAATCATTTACCGATTTACGGAACAGTTACGTGGGATCTTGTCTGTAAGAAGTGATTTATGGATAAGAGCACTTATAAAGGCTTGTTTATTTCGGTTTGCAGTAGTTAACATGGAATGGACAAGCTAACCACAACCAAGATTGTGAAAGTAGAGGGGGGATCTGGAGGAACTGGAAAAGGTGAGTGCAGAAAACTAATGTTCATCCACAAATCTATGTGGTTTATAAACTGATATCCGTTTCTTGACTTCAGATATACAGAAACACACAGAGACGGTAACCACCACAAGATTAACATCTTTACCACCAAGTAAGTTGAAATTATATTTTAGCAATTAAAAATATGTGTTATTATTCGACCGAAACATTATAATACTAAAAATTTAATCATGTTTTTCTGTAAATAGCTTATGCCGTGGATGAACTAGGCTATTAAAGGTGCACTGCGTAACTTTTCGAACGAGCTCTTGACAGAAATGCAATAAAATCTACATAACTATATTATCGGTGGTGTATAAAGACCTTACATAATGAACTGCATTGTTTTTATTACTTAAGAATGAGCAGTTTTTGTTTGTCCTGTAGTTGCAATTCATAATCTCACCACTAGATGCCGCTAAAATCTACACAGTGGACCTTTAGGGGTGGTGTCCCGGACAGGGTCCCATCATAGTCCCATATTTGAGTAGCCTTAATTTAAAAATAACTTGCACTGACATCTTAACATATATCAGTTCCACTGTTTTGTTTCAGGATGCATCCCAGTATTGTTTTTTGTAAGGTATGTTTGTAAAAACGACTTTAATGTCCTTATAGTACTAAGGCGGCCTAGTCCTGGATTAATCTTAACGCTGTCCAGGGCCCACTAAATGTTAACATTAAATCACTAAACCTTTATGACTTATTTATTTCACCCATCATTTTTTAAAGTGCAATAATATTTGAAAATTTGCAACTTACAATTTTTACCCAATAAAATATTCTCAAGCTTGGCATTACTGAATAGATCTATATTTGTTATAAAAATAACCAAACTAAAATAAATGTTTTCAATAAATCATTTTAAGTCATCTTTATTTAGAGCCCCTAGAGCAGGCGTTTTCACACATTTTAATGGCAGGGACCCCCACATATGATGAATCTTTAGCGAGGGTCCCATTTTCTAAAAGATATATCCGTATTTGAAGGGACAATGTGTAGTTTCTTAAGTATTTTATTAGTCAAAATCAATGTCTTTATTCATAAATATGTCCTCATTGGTGTAAAATGACCTCTGCCGATGATCTGACTTTTCTTTGTAAGATTAGAACTTCTTCTTTTTATTTAAATTGAACGGGTAAGTCCAAGAAGGCTTCCATGTCGGTTTGCCATATTGAAAAACTTTAATAGCAGAGAGGGACAAAAAGTAAAACGTGCTTTTGTTCAGAACATGTGAACCAGCTGAAACGGACAAGGAGATCAGTGAGAACATAACTGCTACCGTAGTTGCAACACGCATTTGGAAAAGCGAGGCGCTAGAGAGCACTATTCGTTTGAATCCAAAATACAATTTTACCACTAGATGGGGGAAAATCCTACTTATTGTCCCTTTAAAGAAACATTTAAACTGTATTAAATAAATAGTAATTGTGATATTATAAAGATAGCAAATTGTTTACAAACCTAAATAATTGGCTACACATTTTGCTTTGTCTCTGGGGACCCCTTGGAGCCTTCTGGGGGACCCCAGGTGGTCCCCGGACTTCAGTTTAAAACCCCCTGCCCTAGAGGAATCTGGACCCCTGGCTGACAAACAGTACATCCAAATAAAAAAGCAAAAGTTTCATATTCATTCCATGTTTTTCACCACCAAAGGGCATCAGTAGCTCATCGAGCAGCCAACAAGTGCTGACCTCCAGCTCTAGCACAGGAGGAGCTGTCCTGGTGGAGAAGAAGATCTACACTCAGGGCGGCGCTGAAGGGGGCACTTCAAGGACTTATGTGATATCCTGTAAGCCAAGTTCTAGTTCTTGCTGTGCTTTTGAACATGTCTAAACAAGGTTCCCTATTAGCCATCTCAAGGGTCTCCAGCCCTAACATGGTCAACCATGTAAACCAGTCTGAAGTGATCAGAAGTTGGTTTTAGCACGTTAAAGACAGTTATTGGCATATTATTAAAGATATGTTATGTATGTCCTCAGCCTCCTCATCTGGAAGTTCAGCCACCAGCAGTTCAGGAGGAGGGTCTGCGGTTGAGGCGTATGACGGCTCCCTGCCCTCATCCGCAGGCGCTGCACGTGAGCTCAGTTTAACCGCTGGGCCGATTAGTAGTTCTATGGTTAAAAGCTCTAGTTCAAAAGTGAAAAGCTCCAGCATCTCTACCTCAATCGCAACCACTGGAAGTTCCTCCTCAGCAACAGGCGGAGATCTTTTAGCGGGATACGGGTTCTCTGAGTACACGTCCGGTTCGGCAGGTGTTTCTGGGGGTAGTACGAGCATGTCTAGAAGTGGAGGAGGTGGGGTTGGGTCCTCAGGACTCATGTCTGCCGGAGGAACTTCCAGCTCGATGACTGTAACCAAATATAGCTCATCGTCCCCCACTGGAACGAGGAAAACCATGAGTTACAGCACCGTTCCCACAGAGAGGAAGAGCAGTCTGACCCATCATACTGGAGGATATGAGGGTAGGTCAAAGGTCATGACCTCTGACCTGGGTATATTTTTATTTGTTGATTTTGATACAGTTAATATTTATATATTATGTCTGTGGCATTTATTCAGGGAGCTCCAGTGGCAATTCTTCCCCTGAGTATACAAAGAAACAGTATGGTATGTTTAGTTGGCTTTTTGTTTAAGGACACAAGTGTAATCTGGGATTTGTAATCTGTAACCTGTAATCCTGTTACAACCGCACAAAATACATCGCACTCTGCCATAAATGCTTATTTGATTTTTTTATTTGCAGTTACAGTCGCCACAAGAGGGCGCACTCAGACGCGAGGTATTTAATCGCCATTTAGGCTTCATAAACAAGTCTTTAAAGTTTTTAAGAGTGTATAACCTAATAAAATACTAAATAACTATTCTCTCCACTCAACTGCTTCCTTTAAAAAAAAATTAATTAGTGTTATCTTTGTGTTTGTTTTTCAGAGAGTGAGATCAGAGCCAGACTGCAGAGCGCCTCTCCCTCCACTAGATGTCAGTGTCGCTCAAGTTCAATGACTATCGTAGTGCATTATCAATTAAAAAAAAAATGAGTACAAAAATAATAGAAATAATATTAATAAATTAATTAAACCTTTTTACTTACTTTTGTAAAAATTGTAAGTAATATTTATTAACAATAATCTATCCCACATTTATGTTCAGTTCATAAATAATTTAAGCTATTTATTGATACGGTATATGTATGAGTTGTGAATCAAAACAAGTTGTGTGGACTTCATTTAAAAAGAATAAGTAATGATTCGTATGTTTAGGGACAGAACTGGACGATGTAAAGAGATTACTGAAGGGAAGTCGCTCTGCGAGCATCAGTCCTCCCCGTTCACCCACAAACACACTACCCATCCCGAAAAAAGCCAGCGTGGAAACGCGCCACGAAAGCCATGGAGGTACTCGCACACAGAGACATCGAGACACAAAACACAACAACACAAACATAATAATAAACAAAGACAATACATATTTACAAGACGGTATAGTTGTATTACTTTGAATGTGGGGAAAAGCAATGCTCAGTATTCGCCAAGGTGTCGCAAGAAGTGACCGGTGGATGACGTCAAAGTACCGCGAGAGCGATTTGAAATTAGGCTTCTCCAAAAGACTTCTCGAATCGCTCTCGCGGTACTTTGACGTCATGTACCTGTTGGTTCTTGCGGCGTCACGTGAAGTTGAACAATCCTCTTTTAATGATAAAAGTCATTTTATTGTTTTTTATTTGGATTATACAAATCATTTACATGTGCTTTGATATAACTCTCTTGTTGTTATATATGTTCCCATATGCAATAAAAAAAGATAATTAAAGTCCTGCCTGACACGACGAAACACTGACGATTCTCTGTGGAGGGGAGTTGTGGATGCTTAGCGCATGCGCAGTAGTTATAGCAACTAGAAAATATTTTTAGCCCAATTTGAGGTTACGAAACAAAGTTTATGCTACATTTAAAGTCAGATTTAATTGGTTGGTTGATTTTATTTTTAAAAGATATTAGTCTTCCTCCATTGAAGTAGATTAAAGGGATTTTGTTTTAACTTTTCCGTGTCTTCGTCAGGTCATTATGATGGCTCAGTTCTGGAAGCTGGATTCAGCGGATACTACACCAACCCCAATAACCTCAGTTATAGCACTCTGCAACAACCCACATCGCCCTCAGGTTAAACACAGGCAGAATAAGCACCTGCTGTCTGGAAGTTATAATAAAATAAAGTTTAAATAAATCTGATAAATGACTCTAATGTTTTTTTCTCGGCAGGTATGCAGAATAATTTGACCCTCGGCTCATCTGCCCTCAGCAGTGCAGGTCATTACGCAACACTGCCCACTAGAGGCCGATACACCGCAACACACTAATAACTATTTCTCACTTTTGTCAAGATTTGTACTTTGTGTTAAATTGAAAAAGTGAGATAAGTTAACCCTAGTAAATAAAATAAATACAAATAAAATATATAAAACACCTGATATTGTTGTTCACAGTTTACGGGATGCAGAATAACTTGTCAACTGGTGGGGCTCTCATGGTTAATGGAGTAAGTGCTGGCCAAGTGTAAGCTAAAGTTTATCTCTCTGCTATAACTGGCTTACCACAAACAATACTTTTTTAAGAGTGTTATTGTGTTTTTACCCCTAGTGTATGGAGCCCCAAAGAATTATGGAAGTGTTGGACTGGGTAGCGCTGTTCCTGGTAATAAAGACTTATGGTTTTAAACTCAATGACCACACTATAAATTATTATTTAATAATTTTTTTATCACATTCACAGCTGTCCCAGGCAGTCTTATCACCGCCGATGATGTGTTTGTAAAAGACGGCAAGTTTATTGCCATTGGAAAAGAAAATGTCGGAGCCAAGAAAGAGGCTGAGAGGTTGATCATGTCAAAAAACACTGGAAAGCAGTTTACTACCTCAACCACGAGTGCTGGACCAGGTAGAGGACATCACTTACCAGATTTATTTTTTTATTTATTAGCTTAATGTATGTAGTTCGACTCTACAATTGCATTATGGGTAATCTGGTAGTAGTACAAGCATTACGAATTTCACAAGACTGCAGTGCAGACATATAGTTTGACTTATGAAAAAAAACATTTTAAACATTTAAATGTATTTTAATTTTGTGAATTTGCTAACATTACAGATGGCTTTTCTGAAGACTCGCTCAAAAGAGAGAAAAGAATGATTTCAAGCACTATGGAAACCCCCATCATAAGTACATTGTGTTTTTTTTCTACTTGCCTGCTTAACCCCAAAAAACTGATTATGTCTTATTATTTAATAAATCATCTTGTCTGTCATTTTAGCTTCTAAATCATCAACAAAAGACAAGGCCACCTATGCAGGTAGATATTTTATAGAAATACAGTACTTCACTGTTAAAAATCCTGGGTTATTTTCAATCCAGCGTTGGGTCAAAAAGGGACAAACCCAGCTGTTGGGTTGAATTAACCATGAGAAACAATTTGGGTTAAAACAACCAAACACATTTTTTTAATACAATACTTTTTTAGAGTGATTATATATATATATATATATATATATATATATATATATATATATATATATGTATATATATATATATATATATATATATATATATATATATATATATATACACTCACCTAAAGGATTATTAGGAGCACCTGTTCAATTTCTCATTAATGCAAGTATCTAATCAAACAATCACATGGCAGTTGCTTCAATGCATTAAGGGGTGTGGTCCTGGTCAAGACAATCTCCTGAACTCCAAACTGAATGTCAAAATGGGAAAGAAAGGTGATTTAAGCAATTTTGAGCGTGGCATGGTTGTTGGTGCCAGACGGGCCGGTCTGAGTATTTCACAATCTGCTCAGTTACTAGGATATTCATGCACAACCATTTCTAGGGTTTACAAAGAATGGTGTGAAAAGGAAAAACATCCAGTATGCGGCAGTCCTGTGGGTGAAAATGCCTTGTTGGTGCTAGAGGTCAGAGGAG
This sequence comes from Misgurnus anguillicaudatus, assembly GCF_027580225.2. Lineage (NCBI taxonomy): Eukaryota > Metazoa > Chordata > Actinopteri > Cypriniformes > Cobitidae > Misgurnus > Misgurnus anguillicaudatus. The sequence goes on along the minus strand of NC_073339.2, from coordinate 9,830,789 downwards.
AATGAGCCAACTGATTCAAGCTGATAGAAGAGCAACTTTGACTGAAACAACCACTCGTTACAACCGAGGTATGCAGCAAAGCATTTGTGAAGCCACAACACGCACAACCTTGAGGCGGATGGGCTACAATAGCAGAAGGCCCCACCGGGTATCACTCACCCTCCTGAAAAATCCAGCTAAAACCAGCATAAGCTGGTAGCTGGTTTTAGCTGGTTTAAGGTGGTTTACGCTGGTCCTCCCAGCCTGACAAAGCTGGTCATACTGGTGGGCCAGCTGGTATTCCAGCATGACCAGCTAAGTCCAGCTAGACCAGCTTAAAATGTGATCAAAACACAGCTAGACCAGGTTCCTACACCAGCAAAACCAGCTAAAACCAAGCTGGGGACCAGCTAAAACCAGCTCACCAGCTTATGCTGGTCTTAGCTGGATTTTTCAACTGGCCATCTCCACTACAAATAGGAAAAAGAGGCTACAATTTGCACGAGCTCACCAAAATTGGTCTGGAAAAATGTTGCCTGGTCTGATGAGTCTCGATTTCTGTTGAGACATTCAGATGGTAAAGTCAGAATTTGTCGTAAACAGAATGAGAACATGGATTCATCATGCATTGTTACCACTGTGCAGGCTGGTGGTGGTGGTGTAATGGTGTGGGGGATGTTTTCTTGGGACACTTTTGGCCCCTTAGTGCCAATTGGGCATCGTTTAAATGCCACGGCCTACCTGAGCATTGTTTCTGACCATGTCCCTTTATGATCACCATGTTCCCAACATCTGATGGCTACTTCCAGCAGGATAATGCACCATGTCACAAAGCTCGAATCATTTCAAACTGGTTTCTTGAACATGACAATGAGTTCACTGTACTAAAATCACCAGATCTCAACCCAATAGAGCCTCTTTGGGATGCCCAAAATGTGCCCTGGATGTGCATCCGACAAATCTCCATCAACTGCAAGATGCTATCCTATCAATATGGGCCAACATTTCTAAAGAATGCTTTCAGCACCTTGTTGAAACAATGCCACGTAGAATTAAGGCAGTTCTGAAGGCGAAAGGTGGTCAAACACAGTATTAGTATGGTGTTCCTAATAATCCTTTAGGTGAGTGTATAACAGGGCATGTATGTATTTATTAAAGATCTGTTTTTTGTGAAAAGTTTAATATTGGATTGTTACTGCAGAGATCCGTAAAGATGAGTCAGATGGTGCAGGAATGGCCGTCTGTTCCTGCTGCTCATGGTGGAAGTGGCTTTTGGCATTGATCCTCGGTCTTCTGCTTCTGCTGGGACTTCTCTGTGGTCTCGTGGCACTGGGTACATTTAAATCAACTACATAACACTACATAATAAGAATCTATAATGGTTCATTTGATGTAGTAAATCTTCAGTTGTTCTGTACTGTATTATATAACATCTCTGTATAGGCGAGGAGGTCAGGAAGCTGAAGGCTCGTATGGATGCTGTTGACGGTGGAGAGACCTCGTCCTCTGCCCGAGCCAGTCGGTTATCTTCCTCCTCGGCCATAAACATTGTGGATCCCCTCGACTCTTCATACGCCGAGCGTGCCCCGAGCGTCCGATCTGATAACACTGTAAACCTGGGCCCAGCTCCTGCTCCACAAGACCCCGTGGTTTTACAAAAGACCATAGAGCAGATAGTCAGAAATGAGCTGCAGTCTGACACTGTTAGAGGTATTTATCTATTTATCAACTATAGTATCCATACATATATTTCACATCCATTGTGAATTTTTTGTTTGGTTTTATTCTAGTGTCATTTGCGTCTTCGCTTAAGGGTGAGCGAGGAGAACCTGGGCCGAAAGGTATTGTTTCCAGATGAACATGAAGATACCGTAAAATAAATGTTGTTCTATTAATATAATTTTGACTTTAATTCTAGGTGACCAAGGTTCTCCTGGAGTGAAAGGTAATCCTAGTTTGACATTTTTCAATATTCATTTTGGAAATGCACATATTTAAAAAAATAAATAAATGTCTGCTTTCTGTCATTTTAAGGTGAAACGGGATTTCCTGGACCTTCAGGTTAGTACTATCTTTTGTAAAATGTTTAAATTACTTTAATACCAAACATAAAACTACGGTATTAAACAAGCATGTACTGAGTACATATAGATTTGTTATTAACAAAAAAACAAATATCATGTAGTCTCATAGTTGTAAAATGACACACACTTTGTGAGACAAAATGCGTAGTGTATTGCATATAATAAAATAAATCCAGTTTTAAAGTAATAGCCATCTAAATAAATTTTCCAGGTCCTCCTGGTCTGATTGGTCACCCAGGACAGGAAGGTCCCAGAGGACCCAAAGGAAGTGCAGGTATGGAGCCAAAAACTATTTAGTCAAACCTTGCAACTTGCATTTTGTAACTTGCACAAACCTATTTACAGGTGAAGCAGGAACCGATGGTTTACCTGGACCAAGAGGTCGGGAGGGGCCAGCAGGACCGCGAGGAGAACCCGGACCCTCTGGAGTTGGAGAGAAAGGAGATAAAGGTGGTTAACTGCTGAGTTTACTGCAGTTACGTTACAGCAGTGCTTACACAAGACCTTAAAGTAATAATAATATACTGGATTTGATCCGCAGGCTCATCTGGAGATGTTGGTGCACCTGGTCCAGCTGGGCTATCTGGCCCTGTGGGTCCCAAAGGTAATCTGCTCACATTAAAACAAACATCAAAGCAAGAGTCTTTGTGCAAGCGCCCTTATTATCTTAACATTACGAGTTGACCCGCCCTAATGTAGAATCAAAGCCACTAACATTGTAGTCTTCATCACATGTGACAGCTTACACATAATGCTTTATTATATCAGGTGAGGCAGGTGCACAAGGCCCTCCTGGTATACCAGGAGCTCCTGGACCTCAAGGCTTCCGTGGAGATAATGGTGATCCCGGATCTAAGGGTAATTATTTCTTTAGTATTTTTCGTAGTATATTCACCAGATTTTCTGACCCAGGACAAAATACACAGGATATTCCTAAAGCGGAGCCACACCGGATCCGCTGACTTCGGCCTGGATCCGATGCAGATCCGGTCCAGAGTCATTTGCTGTCTGGTAAAGCGTTGTATTTGCAGCGCAAAGCTTTATCATTATGTTATGGCTAATGAAGTATTACAACAGTTTCATACTAATGGGGGACTTTAGATCTACTTTAGATTTCACAAAAGATCTGAATAGGTAATATTGATTGCCAAAATATTCATGGTTTTTAAATGTTTCACATTTTCAGGAGATAAAGGACCTCCGGGCCCCCCTGGCATCAAAGGTGGGTCACAGCCAGTATACATATTGCTGAGAAATGCAGATATTTCCTGATGTATAATTTCCAAATATATTTTTTATCAGGTGATCAAGGAGACAGAGGACCTCGTGGTAACACTGGTGAGTGACAGAATCCCACATATAACATCAGCCCCAAAAATTGTAATGTCATTGACATCTGAAAATCTGTGCGCTGTCAGGTGAGCCGGGTCAGGTCGGACCCGCAGGGCCTCCTGGTGAGAAAGGTCCAAAAGGATCAGCAGGTGGGTTTCAACCAAACCAACCAAGCAATCTCCACACCCAAAGCTTTAGTGTAAAAGTATTTCTATGTCAGATACAGATCCTGTGCAAATATATAAATACCCCCACCTGATAAATTTTCTGTTTAATAATGTCATTTTAACAGGTGCCCCTGGTCCAGATGGTGTTAAAGGCATTCGAGGTAACTACGAAATCATGAAAAGTTTTCTCTGGCTTATGTTTGTAAATCAGTTGTGTTAATTGAAGACCATTTGGATTTAAGGGGATCAAGGTCCTGTTGGGTTGCCTGGAGCTCGAGGACCTCAGGGACCTCCTGGAGATGCCGGAATCCCAGGTATTAAAGATTTTCAACAGTAGGAATTATATTAAATTATAATCATGTACTGCGTAAGTGTAATTGTAATAAATGTAAGTTATGAAAAGGTGTTGACTTATCTACACAGGTACACCAGGACTACAAGGACCACCAGGTTAAATTTCACTTCATATAAATAAAAATGTATTAATACTTAATAATACACTTTATTAATACTATACTGTTTTTATTATTATTTGATGTAGGGTTGCCAGGTACCCCAGGCCAGCCAGGATCTAAAGGTAATATTTATTTTACTCTGTTGTACCTGTGCATGAATGTGCATTACAGCAAGAAGCCATATTATAATTAAATTGTGTTTGCATGTTAACTACATTAAAGAGGTTGCTATACAGTGATTATATTCACAACACATTGTGTCCTGGTTTTAGGTGACCCAGGTGAACCCGGAAGAGTCATTTCTGCAGGTGAAAGAAGATAAATATTAATTATACAAAATATGTGATATCTTATAATTATTCAGGGTTCTCACGGGTCCTTGAGATCCTTGAAAGTTTCAGAATCTGGGGTGAAATTCAAGGCCCTGGGAAGTTTTTGGAAATATACATACATAGATACAGGTCATTGAAAGTGCTTGAATCTATTTTATTCAAGAAGTTTTTTGGGGAAAAATTCATATTATTCCCTGTGTAGTGTAGGATAATATCATAAAAATGTTAGACTTTTTAAGCACACGTCCTAAACTCCTCGCTTTAAATTCTTATATCTTCTGTATGCGAATGTTGATTCATACCAAAATGCTTTTTTGCATATTTGTGTCTGACACATAAAAAGGTCTCGGGTTACGTATATAACGGTTGTTCCCTGAGAAGGGAACGAGACGCTGCGTCTCCCTTGCCATACTTCCTGCATCCCTGTAACGCCATCTTTGGCAATATTTCAGATAGCGATAGACTTTCTGGCTCCCACGTCACCCTGTCTGCGTCTTTAAGCCTCACCATTGGTTGAATTTGATATACACATTCAGACGCACTTACCCCTGGAGGTGTCCCCAATGTGTCACTGCAGTGACGCAGCACGAGTTCCCTCGAAAGGGAACTGTAACAATGTATCTTAAAAGGTAACATGATGTAACCTTGCTCTCACTTGAAATGTGTTCCCACATTTAGTCCTTGAATTTAAGGGTATTGGACCTGTAAAGTTCTGGAAAGGTCCTTGAATTTGAAGTTAAGTAAGTTGTGGGAACCCTGATTATTTCACATTGATATCATCTTTGATATGAGCTTACTCGGTTAATATTAATGATATCAAGGTTATATGTTTTTTACATTATGTAGGATGATTGTATGTAGAAAATATTAGATCACAAAAAACACTTATTAAATAGGTCACATATTGTGTATATTAGTCTAATTTATGAGGTTCTGTATTGGTGTAACAAAGTTTTACTAGGACTAAATTTCATTCTGCGTTTCTTATGTTTTGGTTTTCTCTAACAGGCCCTAGTAGTAACACTGTTGGTGTACCAGGACCACCTGGACCTCCTGGAGTACCGGGTCCTGCTGGAGCACCTGGGCTATCAGGTGAGGTCATTCAACTATTTCAGTGATATCTCAGAAGTATTTCATCTGAATATTATGTGCATGATTTCTTTTAACACATGCATTTTTTACTTAAGGTCCCATCGGTCCTGCTGGTCTACCTGGTTCACCTGGTAAGATTTCTTTTTTTTCTCCTCAAAACCAACAAGAAAGTTTTGGTTTATTGACGCTGAATCTGTACAGGTCCAAAGGGAGAGGTGGGAGAAAAAGGGCAGGATGGAAAACCAGGCACCTCAGAAAGTCCAGCAAGCAAGTTTACTTTGTATCACTGCATGATATTTAAATCATGTTAAAGGAATATTTCACTTTTATCTAATATTCTGATAATTCATCCACATGTCATCCAAGATTTTTGTGTCTTTTATTGTTCAGTCGAGAAGAAATTAAGTTTTTTGAGGAAAACATTTCAGGATTTTTCTCCATATAGTGGACTTAAAGGTGCAGTGTGTAATTTTTTAGAAGGATCTCTTGACAGAAATGCAAAATCATATACAAAACTATATTATCAGGGATGTATAAAGACCTTTCATAATGAACTGTTATGTGTTTAGTACCTTAGAATGAGACCTTTTTATCTACATACACTGAGGGTCCCCTTACATCGAAGTCGCCATTTTGTGCCACCATGTTTCTACAAAACCCCTTAACATACAAACTTTTTATACTAAGCTGTCTCCGTTTCAAAAGCGAGGGGTGAGCAGTGGACTGAGCCTTTGGTTGCAATTCGCAACCTCACCACTAGATGACGCTAAAATTTACACACTGCACCTTTAAGTGGACCTCAATGGTTTACAGTTTCAATGCAGCTTCAAAGGGCACTAAACAATCCCAACTGAGGCATAAGAGTCTTATCTACTGAAACGATAGTCATTAAAGTACTTTTTAACTACGACTTCTCATCTTGCGCTAGCCTTGTGATGCGCATGCGTGACCTTGCTTATTACATAATCACGTCGAAAGGTCACGCATGCCGCATGCAAAACTACCACTCCAGTGTTTATAAATGTGTAGAAAGAGGACCGTTCCGACGTTGTTATATGTGGGATGATACTTATTAATGTCTTTGTGTCAGTTTATTGTAACGCGTGACTTTTCGACGTAATTACATAATACGTAAGGACGCGTCGGCGCTTCACACGGCTAGCGCAAGACGAGAAGTTGTGGTTTAAAGTACATATTTTGTATTTATTGTTTTGCCGAAATGAAAATGGTTTCGCTAGATGAGACCCTTATGCCTCGTTTGGGATCTTTAGAGCCCTTTAAAGCTGCACTGAAACTATAAACCGTTGAGGTCCACTAAAGTCCAATATAATGGAGAATCATTAAAAAACGTTCTTTTCGACTGAACAAAGAAATACATAAACATCTTGGATGACATGGAGGTGAGAATAGTATCAGGATTTGTTTTTATAAAAGTGGAGTAATCCTTTAAATGATTTGTGACTATAATCATTTTATAATCTTATCTAAACAGGAAAGTCTGTTCCTGAACCTGGTCCTCCCGGTCCACCCGGCCCACCAGGAATACCCGGTACACCAGGAATCCATGGGCAGGATGGTAAACCAGGTACGTAGACGTAGTGTTTAAATACACCATTGTCTGATGTAAACATGCTCAGTATCGCAAAACTTACCTATATGTTGTATACCGCTTTTCCACAGGTGTTGGTCAACCTGGACCTCCTGGGCCAAAAGGTGAACCAGGAAGCTTTGTACCTACCTCAGGTAAAATTTAAATATGGTTTTCCTTTTTTTAAGATATCTTTCTTGCATTATGGGATTAAAGAATCGGATATAAATGTGATTACGATTTTTATGGTTGACCAGAAACCTTCTTTGCTGGACCACCCGGACCTCCTGGACCTATTGGTCCAAAGGGATCACAAGGTATCTAATATATAGTATAACATAAGGTTTTTTCCTAACACATCTAGACCTTGTGGTTTTAAACTCTGTTTGTGTTCTGTTCAGGTGAAATTGGTCCTCAGGGCTTCCCTGGTAAGATTGCTCATGCCATATATATGACCCTGGACCACAAAACCAGTCATAATTTGCATATTTATTCAGCTTTCACATGTAAAAATCAATCTCAACCTTAAGACTGGTTTTGTGGTCCACATATCTTACTTTACAAACTGAATTATATGCAAACCTGTTCTTGTTTTTCCCTCCAGGCCAGCCTGGGTTACCAGGAGAACCAGGAATCGGTTGGTGATTCACATATAGATACCAATATTATATAATAAAGATGATACACATAGGTTTCCATTGTTGTACATTAACTAAAAACATAATTTTTTTCCACAAATCCAGGTATTCCAGGACAGCCTGGATCACCTGGACCGCGTGGAGAACAAGGTCCTGAGGGTCCACAAGGACCACCTGGAACTCCAGGACCAATGGGTCCTTTGGGGCCAGAGGGTCCAAAAGGTAAAATAGAATAAATTGACTAGTATTTCTTAAAATAAAGGTTGTTGAAAGCTTTGAAACAAACATTATATCTAACATTATTGTCATTGTTTTTAAATAAAGGTGATGCTGGAGTCCCAGGCGCCCCTGGTATTCCTGGATATTCCTATGGTAAGCAAATTGTTTTATAATTGACACTGCTGATTTTTTAAAGGCTGGTTAAACCAAGTATCATGTCTTAAGTGTAAAAAAATATCTCATTGTCTTTGTAAGGTGGAGGACCCGGCAGTGCTCCGGGACCACCAGGTCCACCTGGACCCCCGGGGCCTCCTGGACCTCCAGGCTCCTCTGGTGATGGCTCACCAAATGTCGCTCAACAGCTTTCAGACTACCTTCAAGGTAGGTTTTAGAAGTTGCATTTTGGCATGCACACGTGTACACTTTATTCAATTAATTATTGGTGCTTACAAAGCCCAATTTTTTAAAGAGAGGTGCTTTTCAACTAAATACTTACTCAAGAAGATTTACCCTTTGTTGTGTAATACCTTTTGTAGATGATGGTATTAGACAATACCTTGCTGGACCCCCAGGCCCACCTGGACCACCAGGACCTCCTGGCTCAGCCTCTGATGATTCTTTGGCTAACCGTGTTATTGACTACCTTCAAAGTTAGTGCATTAGATTAAAACAGTCCATTGCAATATTTGGATTTAGCAATGTTTTGATGGATCCATGCATGCATTCTTTGGCAAACATAGGAGATGAAGTGAGACAGTACCTGATCGGTCCTCCAGGACCCCCGGGACCCCCTGGTGTCCCAGGTGGGTATGGCTTTAACACACAGGAAGTTGCTGGACGAGTCCTCAGATTGATGAATGGTAGGTCAGATGTGCCTTGCACAGAATATTAGGATCGTCATAACCTGGTCATATGGTCCTGCAGCTACACACTTACACATTATCAACGATTGTGTAGCATGAAATATGATTTTCTTTCCTCTTTGTATTGAGATGCTGGTTTAAGAGGTCAACCAGGACCTCCTGGTCCCCCAGGACCTCAAGGACCCCCAGGATCATCTGGAGGACTGGTGTCATACGCCGCAAATGAACACCCGCAGGAAATCCACGCAGAACGTCAAGAGTATCGCACGAGTAAGACGACTTTTGAAATAAAGTCCCAGTTTCACTCCCACACACTATTTTTAAATAAGTGATTATTGCATAACTTTTGCTACGGTTATGCCTCTTGTCCAGAGTCTACGCCAGACTTTTCGAAAGCCACAGATCCTGTTTAAGTTTTAAAAAAACAAAATGGTGTGCCCATGCACACCCTTATTGGGTCTTCTAAATTATTGCAAATCCTTCCCTGATTCGTCAAGAAGCCTCTATCATATGTCTAGTTTGCATGAATGGTTATTTTTCACGCGTTTCATGGGAGTCTTTTCTGAAAGAAAGAACGAAAGACGTTTTAAAACGAAAAAACACTAGTAATCTTGTTTCCTAATACAACAGGACTGTTTTTCATTTTAACTCTTTCCCCGCCATTGATGAGTTATCTCATTAATTAAGAGAAAACACTTCCCTGACGAGTTTTTAGGGCAATCCATATTTCCGCTATTGTCCACTAGGTGGCGCTGTTAGCCAACTTATAAAACACGATTGCATACACGGATCCAAAAACAGTAAAAATTGTATATGGTGGTTTCCTAGACAGGGATTAGCTTAAGCCAGGACTACACCTTAGTTTAATTAGGAAATATTACTAGTTTGAACAACAAGCCTTACTAAAAACATTACTTGTTTGCATTTTGAGGCAAAACAAAGGGCACTGATGTATTTTAAGATATGTCAGTGCAAGTTGTTTTCAGTTCGGACAGATTTTACATTTATTTTAGTTTAGGACTAGTCTAATCCCTGTCCGAGAAAACGCCCCATATGTGTTTTGATCATTGTCATCTCGGTTTTCTTAACAAAAGTTCACAAAAATGCAATTATGTCAGCTTTTTGTTTAAAATTTGTAATTTTTAAAGAAACCTACCCATATTTGAGAGGATAGAAAAAGAGAACAAATGAAGATGGGACCTTTTGTTGTTGTTTAAAAGCAGATGGTCTGTTATGGCATTTGATATATTATATATATTTAAAGAAAAATTTTCTGGAAGGCATTAAACGTTAGTAAAAATCATAAAATGCTGGCAAAAAAACGCTGGTAGGGAAAGTGTTAAATGTGCAGTGTGTAGATTTTAGCAGCATCTAGTGGTGAGGTTGCGAATTGCAGCCAACGGCTCAGTCCACAGCTCACCCCTACCTTTCGAAATGCAACAAACATTTCGGTGTCGTCTGCGACAATGTAGTGACAAAGAGCGCCCTGTAGACAGGTTTGTCCATTTAGGGCTACTGTAGAAACATAGCGGCACAAAATGGCGACTTCCATGTAAGGAGACCCGTGGTGTATGCACATAAAAACGTCTCATTCTAAGGTAATAAAAATGTAACGGTTCATTATGTAAGGCCTCTATACACCACTGATCATATAGTTATGTATATTATATTGCTTTTCTGTCAAGAGATCCTCCTAAAATGTACACACTGCACCTTTAAATAAACACTTTTCATGGGTCCCACCTTGCTTTCCTTTTATTGAATATTCTGTTTCAAACAGCTTTATAGCACATTACCCAAGTATAATGGACACAAAGGACATCCATTGCACACGCATTGACGGTTGATGTATTTGGAGGGCTTCTCTTTTAAAGACAATCCTCTGGTTGAATCTGTTGCAGGTCCCTCAACCCCAGATGAGCACTTGGATTACCCAGCCATTGCGAAACATGTCTCAGATTACATTAGGTGTAAGTTAAACTTCTTATAAGAAATATAATGTAAAATTTGCATTGTGTCTCACGTGTTTGCATTTTTCCCACAGCAAACGGTCTGTTACCGAACATCCTTGACCAGGGTGGTGTAAAAGTGATTCCAGGTCCACCAGGTCCCCCTGGACCTCCCGGAAGGAGCGCGGATTTCCGTTATGCCAACATGACTGAGATTGTGGACTTCATTAGAGGTAAGAAGGAACGTTTGCAAAAATATTTAAAAAAAATATATGGGCACTTAAATGACTTTCTTCTTTTACAGAAAATCGTATGATTGGACCACCAGGTAGACCAGGGAGAAAAGGGGATATGGGATATCCTGGACCAAGAGGAGACAAAGGTACATCATTTACTTAACCTAAATGCTTCATTTATTTCCCAAAGGTCCACCAAGAAATTAAAGAGCATTTAGGCAATTTTACAGGATTTTTTTTACCATAATTCATGTATGCATTGTAATTTCTCTGATTCAATCCAGGTGAGAGAGGCATGCAAGGTGTTTCTGGTCTACCAGGGCTGCCAGGCATGGTCGGCCCGAGGGGAGAAAAAGGGGAGAAAGGTACATGTGTGTTTTAGCTTCACATATCTATGTTAAAACAAAATATGATCATTCATGAGACCAATTTTTTTCTGTTTTCGCAGGTGATGCTTCGTTTATTACTCGTAGGAGGAGGAGCGTAGTCAATTAGACTTATGATGTCTTAAGGGGTGGTCACACTAAACTTTTCATCTATTGACTTCCATTCATACACATGCGAATGTGTCAGACTGGAAATGCAAGCTCAAGCGAAGATATTTCACAGTTCGCTGCGTACCAAAGTTTAAGCTGGTGAACTCTGACCTGCGAATTTGTATCATTTATATCATGTGTGACCAGTAGAAAAACGGTACGTCACGGCGTGACCTTTTTCTGTGCTGATAAGCACAAATGGACAAAGCCAAAGAACTTGTATTGACAAATATTCGCAGTAACTTCCAAAAAATATTTGCATGCTCAAAGTCTATTGTTCAACCCAACAGGGAAGCCATTTGTATGTCCTAATCAAAAACATAGTGGGCTATAATGTGGAAGTGAGGGTTAAGTCGCTATGCCCTTTGACCTACTTTTAGATATTAATGCATTTATTTTTTAAACCATCAGACTTGTACATATTTTAAGTTAGGCTTTTATATATTTTTTGATACTTGGGCTAAACAAAAGTTAAATATCTTCATTTTAAATCAATAAACAGGTTTACCTTCATCACATCAGTTTCTAAAGAACATATTAGTTTATTTCTAAGCAACTACTACTATAAACCATAAAAATTTTGTTCATTATTGAAATACTGACTGTGGTTCTCTTGGTTAATTGCAAAATGGGATTTAATCTAACATCTGGGTTAGACATGTTTTTAATTTCGATTTCAAGTGATTAATGTTGTTTACTCATTCTAAATGATTTTATTATAGAAGATATGTTTTATTGTTTGGCAATATGATTTGTACTACAAACTGCAATACTGTCATTGTAGAAAACTTTGAAAAATGTTTGAATGTTGAACTGAGAAATAAACATTGAATAAAGTTTGTTTTTTAAACTTGACTTCAAGTTCGTCTTAAAGGTGCCAAAGAATGCATTGAAATAATCTGTTAAATTGTTCTTTGATATCTAAATAGAAGGTATGTGGCTTTATTAAGTGCAAAAATTATACAGAAACTGGTTTACATTTACAGCCGTAGGATTTGTCTTTTGAATTAAATGGTCTATTATTACCTTATTTGAAAAGGTCATGAACAATAATTTTGAGCTCTGCTCTGATTGGCTGCTTTACAGAGCAGTTCAGTAGCTCTGTGTGTGTGTAAAGACCTTATGTTTATCAGACGAAGAAACAGATTTTGAGGAATAATGAGTTATTCAGAGATTAGAAATGAACGTTTCTGAGTAGTAAGTTTGTGTTTTTTTTAGTATGGACCTGCAAAACGTAACTTTAAAGTCAATAGTACACTGCAAAAAATGACTTATTTTTTGATAAAAATACTATCACAAAAAATTCTTAAATTAAGATGTATTTTCTTCATGAGCAAAATGACATAGGAAAACAAGTCTAGTTTTTAGACAAAAAAAATAAACTTTAAGTAAATTAGTGCTTAAAACAAGCAAAGAATATCTGCCAATGGAATAAGAAAATAATTCTTGAAATAAGTTTACTTTTTTATAAACACTTAATTCAAGAACATTTTTTTATTCCATTGGCAGATTTTTTGCTTGTTTTTAATTTTTTCTTTTTTGTCTATAAACTAGACTTATTTTCCTCGGTCATTTTGCTCATCAAGAAAATATATCTTAATTTAAGAATTTTTTGATATTTTTACTGAAAACAAGACAAAAATATTAAGTAAGAAAGTCATTTTTTGCAGTGTAGAACTTCAGCCTAAACGCTAGCATATAGCATTAAAGGAATATTCCATTTTCTTAAAAAAATCCAGATAATTTACTCACCACCATGTCATCCAAAATATAGATGTCTTTCTTTGTTCAGTCGAGAAGAAATTATGTTTTTTGAGGAAAACATTGCAGGATTTTTCTCATTTTAATGGACTTTAATAGAGCCCAACACTTAATACTTAACTTAACACTTAACAGTTTTTTTCAACGGAGTTGCGAGCACGCGCAATTTAAGGCCACTAACCTGAAAGTCTACATGAAACGCGCCATTTGGGACAGGCACCAAGTAGATAAAAACGTCTCATTTTAATGTAATAAAAACAGTTCAGTTATGTATATTATATTGCATTTCAGTCAAGAGATCCTTCTAAAAGTTACACATTGCACCTTTAAATATTCATCCAACCATCCATCCCATGCTATTAAAGAGACCTAGAATTCTACTGTTATTCAATCAAAGGTTTTAATTACATTGCTTCCTATAATCACCTTTTGATTTTTGACAAAAACACATTGATTTTCACATTGTTAGGCTGCTAACTTTACCTCATAAATTGAGAATGCATAAAAAAGACAAACAAAATGTATGACAACGCAAACACGGGCACGACATGACATCTTTTATCAGAAGGTGCACAGCACTCCATCTGACTATAACTGTACAGTGAAATCTACTGTAAATATGCGCAATATTTTATACAGCCAACCAAATATGAACACGTTAAAAAAAGCATTCTGTACTCTTTTTCATGTAAATGCAGACAAACAGATTTCCAAACATGTGTTGAGTTGTTCATGTTGAAGTGTGCTAGAAAATAAAATAAATCACATGCTAAAATATACAATAAAATAAACACTTGATTCATCTAGTCAACTAAGTTACAAGGATACATAAATCCTCTATACAATTTTACCGTAAAGCACGCAAGATTAAAGATGTATGAATAACTTGCAAGTTATCGAACTAAAAATATTTATCATGCATTTAAGTTCAAAGCTAAATTATTTGGGGGCGGTTTCCCAGACAGGGCTTATCTTAGTCCCAGATTGAAACACACGTTTGAGCTCACTTAACTTAAAAACTTGTACTGACATATATCTCAACATATATCAAATGCCATTGTTTTGTCTAAAGATGCACACTAGTAGTTTTTTTTGTGTAATAACTACTTAATGTCCTAATATTACGGAAGAGGATTAGGGCCACTGGTGAAAAAATACCTGAATTCCGACTTTAATCTCAGAATTCAGAATTATGACTTTAATCTCAGAATTCAGAATTATGACCTTAATCTCAGAATTCAGAATTATGACCCCAATGTCAGAATTCAGAACTCTGACTCTAATCGCAGAATTCAGAATTCTGACTCTAATCGCAGAATTCAGAATTCTGACTCTAATCGCAGAATTCAGAATTCTGACTCTAATCGCAGAATTCAGAATTCTGACTCTAATCGCAGAATTCAGAATTCTGACTCTAATCGCAGAATTCAGAATTCTGACTCTAATCGCAGAATTCAGAATTCTGACTCTAATCGCAGAATTCAGAATTCTGACTCTAATCGCAGAATTCCGAATTCTGACTTTAATCTCAGAATTCCGAAGTATGACTCTAATCTCAGAATTCCGAATTATGACTCTAATCTCAGAATTCCGAATTATGACTCTAATCTCAGAATTCCGAATTATGACTCTAATCTCAGAATTCAGAATTATGACTCTAATCTCAGAATTCAGAATTATGACTCTAATCTCAGAATTCAGAATTATGACTCTAATCTCAGAATTCAGAATTATGACTTTAATCTCAGAATTCAGAATTATGACTTTAATCTCAGAATTCAGAATTATGACTTTAATCTCAGAATTCAGAATTATGACTTTAATTTTTTAATCTTTGAGATTGAAGTCAGAATTCTGAGATTAAAGTCAGAATTCTGAGAATAAAGTCAGAACTCAACCATCCCTCACCAGTGGCCCCCATCCTCCTCCGTATAATATAACTAAGACCTAGTCCTGGATTAATCTAAACAGTCCGGGAAACCGCCCCTTAGTGTTTTAAGTAGAAAAACTTCCAGAAACATTTTGTTTTTTTGATGAGGTTGGATAAAATCGAAGCGCTGAGATGGTTTAATTGAGCTACATTTTTACATTGCATAGCAGTGCAGATGCAAAGCGCACTTTTCATACCACAGTGATGTCAGAAATGCATACAGTATGGCTGATATGCTAAAACATAATGAATATGGCTGCTGTTTAAAGATTACACAAGTATTAGGTAGTAACCAACAAACCATATCAATAGTGAAAATAAATGTGTGCCATTGAATTGAACCAAAACAAATATAAAATCATAATTGTTTATATGTTTGATTGGCAGAATCAATGTGCGTTTTTTTCTGATTGGCCTTTAAATCATTCGCTCACTGACATCAAACATTGACTAGTTATAGCCTGAAGCTGAACAGTCGTGCCATCTTAAAAACACAAAGTTAAATCCCATTGTTTCAACACTGGAAACAAAAATTCATTTAGGGGAATACAAAATATTAAACCACATCATTCTTCATGCACCATCATTGTCTAGTGACGTCCCACTAAAAAATCCACTATTGAAGTTTAAATAAAACTGAAACGTATATAGCTTACGACAGTAATTACAGGAGCGACGGTTTTATTTTAAGACTGTAAGGCAGATGGCTGCAGTGATTCAGTCGTGTGTGTGTGTGCGCATACAGTATATGTAGTGCATATATGCGGTGAGATGTTTCTGCCGTTACGCTTTTTTAAAACCCTGTGGATTGGACGGCGGGTACGGGGTAAAACTTAGAGATTCGGCTCTGGCTGGAGGGGTTAAGGCATGTAGACTCTCCGGTCATTTTGAAGAACGCTTCTTGTTCCTGTAGCTTACGAGCAAACTCGTCTTCAAGGGCCTGCAAACAGAGATTAAACATGACATTACTAAACCTAAGACATATTTTGAGGGTAATAGAAAACTTTCCTAATGTGATGGAAATATATTTGTAGCAATAGTCAACAATATATTGTATGGGTCAAAATGATTAATTTTTAATGCCAAAAATCATTAAGATATAGATCATTTTCCATGAAGGAAACATTTCCTACTGTAAATGTATCAAAAAATTATTTTTCATTAGTAATACGTTTTGCTAAGGACTTCACTTGGACAACTTTAAAGGCTTTTAATTTTCAAATAGTTGTATCTCAGCCAAATATTGTCCTATACTAATAAACCACGCATGAAAAGCTATTAATTTTTATTTAGCTTTCAGATTATGTATTCATCTTAATTTACTCTTATGACTAGCTTGTGGTCACAAATTATGTTATTTCACAGTTATCCGAGGCAAGATTAAATACCAATGACATTTCGCTGTGGGCGGAGCTACACTGCTTGATGATGTGTGAACACCATAGACCGTTAAAAATATGGACGTAGCATCCGTGACATCACTCGAAGGTTTGTGAAAAGCTTTTTGAAGCCAATAGTGGGCAGAGCCTGCCGTCGGCATCTTGGCCGCGCGTCACTGCGCATCACTCGCAGATAATCGAAACTGAGTAAAGAGGCGGGACATGGGTGAAGCTGAGGTGGCTGATTGCTGAAACCACTCCCGCCTGGCTCGACTGTAGTGACAGCAGTAGCAGTTCACCCGTCACTCAAGTGGCCACGCCCTTAATTATGGAAACATTATTTTCTGCTGTTAAGTTGAGAAGGAGGTCTCCGTGGAACAAAAAGAGGCGTTTCCCAATTTTGGAGCGTTTTCAAACTGACATAGGTGTTTTTCCACCTCTTTGTCTGATTGGCTCAAATTGAGTGGGCGATTCCCAAATCAGGGTTTTCACACCTAACTTCAAATTCAAGGACCTTTCAAAGACTTTCCAGGTCCAAAAGCCTCAAATTCAAGGACTAAATGTGGGACACATTTCAAGTGAGAGCAAGGTTACAACGCGTTACCTTTTAAGATACATTGTTACAGTTCACTTTCGAGGGAACTCGCGCTGAGTCACTGCGGTGACACTTTAGGTACGCCTCCAATGGTAAGTGTGTCTGAATGTGTATATCAAATTCAGCCAATGGTGAGGCTTAACAAAGAAGACAGGGTGACGCGGGAGCCAGGAAGTATATCGCTATCTGAAATATTGCCAAAGATGGCGTTACAGGTACGCAGGAAGTATGGCCAGGGAGACGCAGCGTCTCGTTCCCTTCTCAGGGAACAACAGTTACATACGTAACCTGAGACGTTGTCATGTGTCAAACACAACTATGCAAAAAAGCATTTTGGTATGAATCAACATTCGCATACAGAAGATATAAGCATTTAGCATGTGTGCTTATAAAGTCTAGAATATTATCCTACACTACACAGGGAATAATATGGATTTTTTTTCCAGAAAACTTCTTGCATAAAATAGATTCAAGCCCTTTCAATGACCTGTATCTATGCATGTATATTTTCAAAAACTTCCCAGGGCCTTGAATTTTTTTACCCAAATTCACAAACTTTCACGAATTTCAAGGACCTGTGGGAACCCTGCCAAATGCATTTTTTAAAAGGAGGTCTCTGCGGAACAAAAATAGGCGTTTCCTAATTTTGGGGCGTTTTCAAACTGAAAGAGGTGTTAAAAAATAATGATGGCTTTCAGGGCTTCCATACTTTTTTGATTGGATGGTTAAAAACGCCTAATCCCAGTCTAAAAAACACCCCAAAATCGGGAAACGCCCCTTTTTTGTTTCGCAGAGACCTATACTTCATAAAGTTGGGCATTTTAACATGGGGGTCTAAGGAATTGACTGCCTTTTGAAGTCAGCCTCTAGGGGCCAGTCGATGAATTGCAGTTTAAGTCAATTTCGTACTGGCTTCATTGGAGAGATCAGAAGGTTGCCCCTCGGTGAACACTTAACACTGAACATAACTAATATCGACTGTTTATTGCATGATTTTATTGCTACTACATAAAAAAATTGGAAGGAAGCACAATATTAATCACTGTTGTAACTACATTAATGGCGCTACAAGAATGAAGATGTGGTACCATCTTGCGGGGTTTGAGTTTATCTCTCCAGTCCTTGAGCTCCGCACTGTGTTCCTCATCCAGCTCCTTCAGCTTCTGAGTCTCGTGCTCGATGAGCAGATGGCACTTCTCGTTCTGTAACACAAAAACGATCAGTTTTGGACTTTCGGGTTAAAATACTGCCTTTCTAACCATTAGGCCATGCATCCGAAATCTCGTTATGAGACAGTAGGTACTGAATTAATTGAAGTACAGACAATTTTTAATAAAACAACGCCTCTCCTTCTTCTTTGTTGGATAACTCCTCTCCTGGGGGCTTACAAGATAGTAAAGTGTCCATCCAAAGAAGATTTCAGGATGTTGCGGGAGCAAGTGACGTCACAGACCAACTGACAACGATTTCATTATCGATTTTATGGATTAGTTGTCGCAGCCCTATACTATGTAGTATGGAAGTAGGTGTTTTGAACCTACAGCGTTTTGTTAACTTGGCATCTTTAACCAGTATACCGAGTTTAGTATTTTGTACCTGTAACTGCTGGAGTTCTTTGACATTCATGTCACATTGTGTCTGTAGGTCCCTCATCTGATTCTCGTGTTTCTGGAGTTGATGGAGCCTCTCGTTCTTTTGCCTTTTCTCCTCTTGTGCTGCAAACTGTGCAACACGACACACAGACATAAATACATCTGCTAATACACAAAACGTTATGCAGATGATACTTTTTTTATATGGTAGTATAAAGTAAAAACCGGTAACAAAATCTGACCTGTTTAACCCTCTCTCGCTCCAGGTCGGGTGTGACCGCCGTGACGCTGATGCGCAGGCTTTTTTTATACATGGCCATACGGGTCTTGCCGTCACTGCGCTGAATCTTAGGCAGTCTTGTCCTCTCCTGAGTCTGTTTGGTCTTCAACTCTTCTATCAAACGTTGGTTATATCGGTGCATCTGCTCCATTTCCTGTACGGAAACACCAACAGTTAGCAAAAATCATACTGATGTCCACCATTTACTGCGTTGTAGTACATTTAGCTGCTTTTATCCAAAGCGACTTCAAGCTATACATTTCTTTCTGTGATTGAACTCATGACCTTTGCCCTGCTAAGGTCAGCTACAAAAACACGTATGACATAACTGAACTGGTTGTTCTGAAATCAGAGACAAGTTAACTGTGTTAAAGGCATAAACACGGATACAGAAACGGCCCAACCTTCTCGTGTCTTTTGAGCAGCTGGTGTCTTTGCATGAAGTACTGGTCCTTAAGCTGCTGCTTGAACAGCTGGTGTTTCTCCTGTAGTTGGCGCTCTTCAAGCTCCCACATCGCTGCTTCACGTGCTGTAGAGAGCACAGGAGAAAAACCAAGTGAATCAAATATCACGTTATTCTTAACTAATTCACCGCCAGCCTTTTTGAGAAAAGTTGCCCACCCGCATTTTTGTGATTTTAACAAAAGTTTCACAAAATTCCTTGCAGGAAAAAATATCTTCTATAAATATATAAACATGCAAATATATCAAATGAAAGAACACTTTCAAACAAACAATAAACAAACAAACAAACAAAATGAGGAAAAACGTTTCATTATATATTTACTTTTTCCACTTAATTTAACCACTGAAATATGGATATTTCTCTTCAAAAATACAACATTTTGAGCAAAAAGCTTTAAAAAAGTGCGTTTTTGTAAAGGAAATTTTTGTTAGAGATCAGAGTCAGAATGACTATCAAACATAAAGGCAGTTAAAATAAATCATTAAATCTTTTTAACTTCCGTTTTTGATAAATTCCATCTAGTGGATAAAAGCGGTATTACACTTTGAAATTCGTCCAAAAAGGCATATTTATCAGTTAAATGTTAACACATAATTGACGAGATAACTCGTCAATGGCGGCAAAAGAGTTAATGGCATCATTAAAGGGCACCTATTATAAACATTTTGACAAGATGCAATATAAGTCTTGG